>NW_003852409.1:28421089-28430377 GCF_000181295.1 Otolemur garnettii | reverse complement strand
CCAGATTCTTGAAACAGACCTTACTCAGTCTGAGCAATATGATATCCTATAAAACCATAATAACAGGGGACTTTAACACTCTTATAGAGCTAGACAGATCCTCTAAACAGAAATTAAACAAAGATATAAGGGACTTAAATGAGACCCTAGAATAACTGTGCTTGATAGACTCATATAGAACACTCCGTTCCAAAGCTAAAGAATATACATTCTTCTCATTGCCCCATGGAACATTCTCCAAAATTGATCATATCCTAGGACATAAAACAAACCTCAACAGAATCAAAAGAAGTGAAATTTTACTTTGTGTCTTCTCAGACCACAAAGCACTAAAGATGGAACGCAACTCCAACAAAAATATTCAACCACACACAAAGGCATGGAAATTAAACAACCTTCTGTTGAATGACACTTTGGTGCAGGAAGAAATAAAAGAGGAAATCATTAACTTCCTTGAGCATAACGACAATGAAGACACAAGGTACCAAAGATGCCTGTATTCGAAAAACAGAAAGAATGCATCAGTAAACTCACAAGCCATCTTACGGAATTGGAAAAAGAATAATCTAAGCCTAAACCCAGCAGAAGAGAAAAAATATCCAAAATTAAATCAGAGATCAATGAAATTGAAAACAAAAGAATCATTCAGAAAATTAATGAAACAAGGAGTTGGTTTTTTGAAAAAATAAAGAAAATAGATAAACTTTTGACCAGACTAACTAGAAATAGAAAAGTAAAGTCTCTGGTAACCTCAATCAGAAATGATAAAGGGGAAATAACATCTGATGCCACAGAGATACAGGAGATCATCTCTAAATACTACCAGAAACTCTATGCCCAGAAATTTGACAATGTGAAGGAAATGGATCAATATTAGGAATCACACCCTCTCCCTAGATTTAGCCAGGAAGAAATAGAGCTTCTGAACGGACCAATTTCAAGCACTGAGATTAAAGAAACAATAAAAAATCTTCCAGCAAAAAATTGCCCTGGTCTGGATGGCTTCACACCAGAATTCTATCAAACCTTCAAGGAAGAGCTTATTCCCGTATTGCAGAAATTATTCCAAAAAAATTGAGGAGGAAGGAATCTTTCACAACGTATTCTACAAAGCAAACATCACTCTGATACTAAAACCAGGAAAAGACCCAACTAAAAAGGAGAATATCAGACCCATTTTACTAATGAATATAGATGTAAATATTCTCAACAAAATCCTAGCCAGTAGATTACAGCTTATTATTAAAAAAGGCATACATCATGATTAAGTAGGTTCCATCCCAGGGATGCAAGGCTGGTTTAACATATGCAAGTCCATAAACATTATCTACTGTATTAACAGAAGCAAAACCAAAGACCATATGATCCTCTTAATAGATGCAGAAAAAGCATTCGATAAAATCCAGCATCCTTTTCTAATTAGAACACGGAAGAGTATAGGCATACACGTGGCACATTTCTGAAACTGATCGAAGCTATCTATGACAAATCCACAGCTAATATTTTACTGAATGGAGTAAAACTGAAAGCTTTTCCTCTTAGAACTGGAAGCAGACAAGGTTGTCCTCTGTCACCATTACTATTCAACTTAGTGCTGGAAGTTCTAGCCAATACAATTAGGCAAGACAAGGAAATAAAGGGCATCCAAATGGGAGCAGAAGAAGTCAAACTCTCTCTCTTTGCTGATGATATGATCTTATACTTAGAGAACCCCAAGACTCAACCACAAGACTGGAGTCATCAAAAAATATAATAATGTCTCAGGATATAAAATCAATGTCCACAAGTCATTAGCCTTTGTATATGGCAATAATAGTCAAGATGAGAGGCTAATTAAGGACGCAACTCCCTTTACCATATCTTCAAAGAAAATGAAATACCTAGGAATATACCTAACAGAAGAGGCAAAGGACCACTATAAAGAAAATTATGAAACCCTAAGAAAGGAAATAGCAGGGGATATTAACAAATGGAAGAACATACCATGCTTATGGCTGAGAGGAATCAACATTGTTAAAACGCCTTTTCCCAAAGCAATCTACCGATTTAATGCCATCCCTGTTAAAATACCAACATTGTACTTTCAAGACTTGGAAAAAATGATTCTGTGTTTTGTATGGAACAAAAAAAAACTGTATATAGCTAAGGCAGTTCTCAGTAATAAAAACAAAGCTGGGGCATCAGCATACCAGATTTTAGACTGTATTACAAAGCCATAGTGGTCAAGACAGCATGGTACTGGCACAAAAATAGAGACATAGACGTTTGGAATCGAATAGAAGACCAGGAAATGAAACTAACATCTTACAATCACCTAATTTTTGATAAACCAAACAAGAACGTACCTTGGGGGAAAGACTCCCTATTCAATAAATGGTGCTGGGAGAACTGGATATCCACATGTAAAAAAACTAAAACTGGACTCACACCTTTCTCCACTCACAAAAATTGATTCAAGATGGATAAAGGACTTAAATTTAAGGCATGAAACAATAAAAATCCTCAAAAAAAGCATAGGAAAAACACTGGAAGATACTGGCCTGGGGAGAGACTTCATGAAGAAGACTGCCGTGGCAATTGCAACAACAACAAAAATAAACAAATGGGATTTTCAGTTTAGTTAAGGAGACAACAACCAAAGCAAATCGACAACCTACACAATGGAAAAGAATATTTGCATATTTTGAATCAGACAAAAGCTTGATAACTAGGATCTATAGAGAACTAAAATTAACCCACATGAAAAAAGCCAACAATCCCATATATCAATGGGCAAGAGACATGAATAGAACCTTCTCTAAAGAAGGGAGACAAATGGCTAACAAACATATGAAAAAATGCTCATCATCCCTAATTATTAGAGAAATGCAAATCAAAACCACCCTGAGATACCATCTAACCCCAGCTAGAATGGCCCACATCACAAAATCTCAAAACTGCAGATGCTGGCGTGGATGTGGAGAGAAGGGAACACTTTTACATTGCTGGTGGCACTGCAAACTAATACAGCCTTTGTGGAAGGAAGTACGGAGAACCCTCAAAGAACTCAAGGTAGACCTTCCATTTGATCCTGCAATCCCAATACTGGGCATCTACCTAGAGGGAAAAAAATCCTTTTATCATAAGGACACTTGCACTGGATTGTTTATTGTAGCTCAATTTACAATTGCTAAAATGTGGAAACAGCCTAAATGCCCACCAACTCAGGAATGGATTAACAAGCTGTGGTATATGTACACCATGTTAGCCATTAATAAAATGGAGACTTTATAGCCTTTGTTTTAACCTGGAAGTGGAACACATTATTCTTAGTAAAGCATCACAAGAATGGAGAAACGTGAATCCTATGTACTCAATTTTGATATGAGGAAAATTAATGACAGTTAATGATACGGTGGGGGATGGAGGAAGGGGAGAGCAGAGAGAGATAGAAGGAGGGAGGGGTGGGGAAAAGGAAGAACAGAGGGAGGGAGGGAGGGGTGGGGTCTTGATATGTGCCACATCTTTGGGGGGCAAGACAGGATTGTAAGAGGGACTTTACCTAACAAATGCAATCAGTATAACCTGGTTTTTGTACCCTCAATTAATCCCCAACAATTAAAAAAAAAAAAGAAGAAGTGTTATAAGTAATAGAATAGATAATAAGCTTAGAATCTGGACTGTGTCTGTTTTATGGGCTTGTGTTCTCCAGTCCGTACATAGTTCTTAACACATAGCAAGTGCTTGATAAGTGATTTGTGGAATGGCTGAGAGAACGTAGAAACATTTAAAGATCTGATGAGATTCTCTACCCTTACCTTGCCAGAAAGGCCTTTCTCCAGGTATCTGCTAAAACAAGGTTCTGACTGTATATAGACCTTTATTCAGTAAAAACTGCCAAATTAGACCTTCTTGGCCTGTAATGTATTTATTTAAGTAATAGATTTGGAGTGATTGCATACATATTATTTGTATGAACAGAAGGCCTTTTAGCAACATTTCCCAATTACCAGAGTCACCACATTACTAGGTCGTAGTTTGGTAGACAAAGCACAGTGGAGTGCCTACTTTGTGTGATGCTAAATGTGAAGCCCTTTAAGTGCATTAGCTTATTCCTTACAACAGCTCTGCAAGTCATAGGTAATGACATTTTTGCAAGAGAGAAATAGAAGAAGTTAATTAACTGCCCAAGGTCGTAAACTTAGCAAATGGCAGAGTCAGGATTCAAACCTGTAATAGATCTGCCTCCATTTCAGTTGTTCTTAAGTACTGTATCATACAAAGAAAGGAGGCTGTTCTCGTGACAGTGGCACCAGGGGCATTATAGCCATGTAAGACTGACTTAGCTCCTTCCCTTCCCTCTATTTTCTCCCTCCATCAATCATTTACATGTGGTCCACACATCCCAGTGGATAGCATGTCTGCTATGCTAGGCACTGGGGATACAAAGAATCATAAAGTTTATGGCCTCAAGTTTCAGGCTATTGGGGGAGACAAACATCAAATCGCACATTTCCAGCTCCATTGTCATTGAGACCTGCTTGAATAGTGAACAGGGTGTAGAGAAGGGCTTTTTAAATTCTGCCTGAAGATGGAGGCTTGAATGATTGGGGGGGGGGAGGGGGTTATCAGGGAAGCCTTTACCATGGAATTGATGGTTGAGCTAAAACTCAAACGATGACTAGGCAGAGCAGGAATAGGCCTCAGTAAGAACAGTGGTGAGAGCTAGCATATGACCTGATGAGGGAACTGCAAGAAGCTGATGTGTGTGGAGCCCAGTCTGTGTTCTGGAATGGCGGGAGGTATGTTGAAGGCAGGACAAGGAAGCCAGGCACTTTCAGTGGGTTCTTTTGACTTTAAAGGTAGTCAAAAGCTTCAAGCAGAGGGATGACAGCATCACATTTGTGTTTCTGAAAAGATCCGTCTGGTAGTAGGATTAAGGGTGAACATTTGGAGGATGAATTTGTGATAGGTTGAGTTTCTGAAATGTAGAATTATATTAAATGAATTTGAAGGTCTCTAATTTAGAATAATATATTGGAGAGAACATTTCTGAGAAACAATACTTCTCAGAAATGCCAAAAATGATGGAATTATCAAATGAGAATGTTAAGACATCTACTGTAAACATGTTCTGTATGTTCAAGATGATAACTCTGTATGTGAACATGATGAATAGTTACTCTTTAAAAGTGGAACTTCAAGACATGAAAATACAGTATCTGAAGTATAAGCTGCATTAGATGAGATTAATAGCACTTAGAAAAGATCGGTGAACTTGAAGACAGGACAGTAGAAACTATCCAAGAAGGAACTCAGACAGAACAGTATGAAGGTCTTGTTTCCACATAGAAATTAGCAGCTATTTTCTCCCCAGACCTTCTTTACCAGAAAGTTTAGACTCAACTGTGCTGTGTGAGGTTGCTGCGGCTTGACAAAACTTACGATGTTACTTATTATTTTTTGCTTTCCATTATGTGGGTGTGTTAGAATTCTTCACCATCTTATAGATTTTTTCTCTGACTTAAGAGAGATCAGGGCTTGACACCCACAGCACAGTGGTTACAGCGCCGGACACATACCGAGACTGGCAGGTTCAAACCCAGCCTGGGCCTGCTAAACAACAGTGACAACTGCAACAACAGAAAAAATAGCCAGGTGTCATGGCAGACAGCTGTAGTCCCAGCTACTTGAGAGGCTGAGGCAAGAGAATGGGTTGAGCCCAAGAGTTTGAGGTTGCTATGAGCTGTGATACCCCAGCACTCTACAGAGGGTCATGTAATGAGACCCTGTCTCTAAAAAAAAAAAAAGAGAGAGAGAGAGAGATCAGCTTCTGAGGTGCAACTCTTAGGACTTTTCTTTTCCTTGGTAATGTGTGATGCACTCTTAATATTGATTCTGTCATCAAAATAAACATGAAAGCCCAAGTAATGAGAGTTGTGGACATTTTAGAATCATGTGCTTTTTATTTTTCATTTAAAAAAAAAAACAAACATTTATCTGTCTGGTCATCCTACTTCAGTGTATTTTGCATTTACCAAAGATGAGTGAATTTTTATGAATATGTAAATTGGACATGCCAGATCACATTTGGTAGAAATCTGAGATGCTTCCTGGAATGCTCTTGAATTTTCATGTATGAATTAAATGTCATTTGTATACGGGCTACAGGCTTCTATTACTTCATAAAAGCTGAACTGGCCTTTCAACATAAAGTGAATATTAGTTAACAATTCAATGCAATAAATTTTTCTAATGAAAATTTTAACTTTATTTGATGAAACATGAATAGGTGAAATTTAGTTATTATAGTCATTAAAGGTTTAGAGATGTGATATACACATACACACTCACAGACACACACACATATACACTGGAACCTCTGTAAGTTGACCACCCAAAGGACTGTAACAAACCGGTCAACCCACAGAGGTGGTCAACATAAGGAACGAAGCCTGCTGTCCTGTGGTGCATGTTGTCCCCAAAAGGATCTTTTTTTGGCAACAGGCTCCATTTTGCATCTATTCATTTTTCAGACTTTCCATTCTCTTGTAGACTTCATGGTCCCTGAAAGGAACTGCTCCCTTTATGCCAACTCAACTCTAAAGTTGAGTCTCTTCCTTTGGATGCAATTTTCCTATTCTTGTACATTATTCTTTTGATAGGACTCAACAACAGAACTTCAGTTTTCTCTGCCTCATGGCATCTACTACGCATCTATGAGATATTAATTCTGCTTCTATGTAATCAGAAACTTAAGAGCAGTAGAAGAAATCTTGGTAAAATGAGAATCCTTCATGCCAGGCATTGTACAATGAATTGAGTAATTTAATCCTTACAAGACCGTTCTGCAGTAGATGTGGTTATTTGCTCTGTAATTTCACAAGTTCGTAGAGAATGTGACCATTTAGGAGTCAGGATGTGTGAGGCAGACAGTGCTCACGATCTCCAGGACAAGTGATTCCCTGTGTGGTAGACTGAGACTTTCCTCCATGCTTTGTTCTGCTTCACATTTCTACATGGTGTACAATGAGCATATATTACCCTTATCAAAAATATTTCATAAAGAGAAATGAAATGCATACTTTGGACATTTGGAAAGCATAGAAAATTAGAAAGAAAAATGTGCTTGTGACTTAAATGTAAACATAATCTTTGTAAACATTTTAGTACGTTTATTTCTAGTTCTTTATGTGTATACCATTAAAAATTTTTACGTAGTATAATTATTTCTCACTGTTTTTTCTCTATTAAAAAGCAAGATGCCAACACTCACGTCCCGCTGAACTGTAAAAATTCGCCTTCCATCCTCACCTCTTCCTGTGCTGCCTTCTGTCCTTGTCTTGAGAGGCAATCTCTGACACGTGTGCATTACCTGGAAAGCCCCGTTGGATTAGTAGTATCACCACGAAAAGTAAGAACAGGAAAAGAAAATCTTGTTACTTCCCCTCTTCTTGTTAAATGTACCTCATTAACTCATTAGTAATACTTTTCATGTTTTTTCATAGGTAGAGTGATACAGTCCACACATTCGCATATTCATTTAATAAATACTCGTTAATTACCTTCTAAATGCCAGTCATTTTATTCTGCAGTAAGCGTGCTCTTTAGGGAACGTAGATACATAAATAGGAAAAAGAGCAATGTGATCAGTGATATTGACCAAGTTCTGTAAGCAATCCAAGTGATTCTCCTAGAGAAATCAAGGAAAGCTTTTTTCATATAAGAAAATGGAGCTTAGATTTGGTTACAGTTGGTTAGTGGTTAAATTAGTATTAAAACCAGTTATAACTATAAAACTCCTTTCTACCAAACTATGTATATACTTATAGGAAGATGTCCCTCTTTTCATTGTGTTTTAAATTCCATGTGTCTGTATTTGAAGGATTCCTGAGGCAGGGAACAGAGTTTCCCCTTTTTTTCTCTCCCCATTTCAAAATACCACAAATATTTTATTTAATGAGAGAGTAATGGACAGAAATAGGGAGATCTGGGTTCTGTAGATTGGCTTCGCCTCTGTTTAATTGGGTAATCATGAGCATGTTGTTCTTTCCTAGGCCTCCATTCTCCATCTGTAAAAGTGAGTAGGCTGCTTTGAATCTCTTTATGCCTTTAGTTTTTTGAAAATGATGTGTCATGTTACTTCTCCTCATCAAAGTGTATAGCATTTCCATTGGTGTGCGGGTCCCCAGGTGCCTTGGGATGTCTTGACACACTATGGCTTTGGCAGATGAATGGGTGAGGGGTCAAGAGTGAAGGCTAGGTTTGAATCTCAGCTGTGTCACATGCTGTTTAATTTTCAGCAAGCCTCAGTTTCCTAATTCATAAAATAGAAATAGTAATCCAGGGTTGTTGTGAAGATTCAATGAGCTTGTGTATCTAAACCACTTTGTACACAGTGTTTGACAAATATTGCTCCAAAAATATAGCTAATCGCCGGGCACAGTGGCTCACTCCTATAATCCCAGCACTTGGGTGGTCAAGGCAAGTGGATTGCCTGAGCTCACTGGTTCAAGACCAGCCTGAGCAAGACCTCGTCTGGAAAAATAGCTGGGCATTATGGCAGGTAACTGAAAGGCTGAGGCAAGAGAATCGCTTAAGCCCAAGAGTTTGAGGTTGCTGTGAGCTGTGACGCCACGGTACTCTACCATGGGCAACAAAGTGAGACTCCGTCTCAAAAAAATAAATAAATAAAATAAAAACAAAAACCAGTACTAATTGTCAGTCCTAAAGCAGCTTTAGAAGTCAGAATATAACAGTAGCTTCTTTTACTAATGATTCCTTTATAAAGGCACAAAAGAACTAATATATCCATGCATCAAATGTCATTTTAGTCATTATCTCCTCAGATTTTCAATTAAGAGGTTACAGAGGTTGGAGTACTGTTTGCTGCTAAACTTTACTGATGACCCAGAAGGAACTTCCATTAGTCTTTTTTTTTCTTTTTCTTTTTCTTTTTTTCTTTTTTTTATTGAATGGTAACTGTATACATTAATGCACTTCTGGGGTACAGTGTGGTGTTTTCACAAACAATCAGAAACACTTCCATCAAGCTAGTTAACATAGCCGTCATGTAATTTTCTTAGTTATTGTGTTAAAACGTTCATGTTCTGCTCATAGAAAGATTCACTTGTACCCTTGTAAGATGAACCACAGAAGTGAACCCTCGAATCCCCCTCCCTCCACCCATTTCTCCCTCCTTCTCCCTTCCCCGTATCCTTAGGTTGTTATTAGGTTATAGCTTTCATATAAAAGGTATAAATTAGTTTCATAATAGGGGTGTGTACATTGGATACTTTTTCCTCCATT
>NW_003852409.1:28400699-28416123 GCF_000181295.1 Otolemur garnettii | reverse complement strand
GAGTTGATCTATTCTGGTTATTCGAGTTGCCAGAGTTTTTCCCCTGATTCCGCCCCATTCTGAGTTTACCTTGTTTGGAGGCCTTATCAGAACTGTTCAGTTGGTGGCTTCTTTTGTTTGCCCAGAGAGAGAGGCAGAGCGTGTCTGTTGTCTACTCCCAGTTCTCTGGTGCTGGGGCAACTGGGGTGCAGTGGAACGGCAGCAACTACACCGGAGTGTGCGTGGCCACATTAGACCTTGTTCAGCCTACTGGGCCAACCAGGGGGTAGGAGACCAGTAGTAGCCGGATCAGTCCTAGTTCAGCACCCTGGAGCAGCCACAGGGTGGGGGAATGGCAGTGGTAGTGTAGGGTACGCAAGCAACCAAGTCAGTCTTAGTTTGGCCCCACCAGAGTAGCTGTGGGGGGGGAGTGGAGGACACCTTCACCGTGGCCTGTTGGACGCGTGTGGCACTAGCAAGCCTATCTATTCCCTCCTAGCGTGGGAGCCCGGAGTGGGGAACTCCTCCACCTCCATCTGTGGGACGCACGTGGCTCTAACAAACAGTTCTGGGCCCTCCCAGAGTGCTAGACTCCTCCACCGCCTCCTGCAGGGTGTGAGTGGCTCTAGCAAGCAGTTCTGGGCCCACCTAGCACACCCCACCTGCCTGGAGCACGGAACTCCTCTGCTGGCCCCCGTGGGGTGTGCGTGTCTCTAAAAAGCTGTTTGGGGTTTGCCTGGAATGGAGGACTCCTCGGCCACTGCCCGCAGGACACCCGTGGCACTAGCAAGCAGTTCTGGGCCCACCCCGAGCCCTGGAGCGGGGATCTCCTCGGCCGCCTGTGAGTTGCACGGCTCAAGCAAGCAGGGGACTCCTCTGCCACCTCCCGCGGGGTGCCCAAGGCTGTAACAAGTAGTTCTGTGCCTGCCTGGAGCAGGGGAAGTCCTCTGCAGCCACCCACAGCCCTCAGGAGGTGTGTGGCTCTAGCAAGCAGTTCTGTTTCCACCCAGAGCCCTGGAGCAGGGATCTACTCTGCTGCCTGTAGGGTGTGCAGCTCTATCAAGCAGTTCTGGGTCCTCCCAGAGTGGGAGACTTGTCTGCCACCACCCACGGGGGTGCGCAAGCCTCTAGCAAGTACTTCTGTGGCTGCCCGGAGCAGAGGAGCTCCTCTCTGGACACCCACCGCCCGCGGGAGGCTTGTGGCTCTAGCAGGCGGTTCTGTGCCCTCCCAGAACCCTGGAGCGGGGATCTACTCTGCCGCCCGTGGGGTACGTGGCTCTAGCAAGCAGTTCTGGGTCCTCCCAGAGTGGGGGACTTGTCTGCCGCCACCCATGGGGGTGCGCAAGCCTCTAGCAAGTACTTCTGTGGCTGCCCGGAGCAGGGGAACTCCTCTCTGGACACCCGCCGCCTGCGGGAGGCTTGTGGCTCTAGCAAGCGTTTCTGGACCTGCTCAGAACCATGGAGCGGGGGTCTCCTCTGCCGCCTGTGGGGTGCGTGGCTCTAGCAAGCAATTCTGGGTCCTGCCAGAGTGGGGGACTCGTCCGCTGCCACCTGCGGGGGTGCGCAAGGCTCTACCAAGTCATTCTGTGCCTTCTCAGCAGAGGGAACTTCTCTATGGCCACCCGCCCCCCGCACGAGGTGGGTGGCTCTAGCAAGCAGTTCTGGGGCCCGCTTTGTACCTGTATTTTGTGTTCTTAAATGATCTTCCTTGGATTTACAGTTTGCCGAACTTCTTTCTGGGCTCAGCTCCCCGTCTTTGGTTTCATATATTCTGATTCCAACCAGTTTTTCATTCTTTGCTCAGGAGCCCCTGACCAGGGTTGCTACCAGTCGGCCATCTTCCCAGAATTCCAGCAAACTTCCATTAGTCTTGCAGGAATCATTCTTTCTTTTCCTTGATGTGATCCCAGTGCTCAAGACAGTACAACACAGGGTGGGCACTTTATAAATGTTTTTTGAATGACTGATTTCACATCTTGTGTTTAAGACCTGGAGAGAATAATCACACTTGGTTCTGAACCTTTTGGAGTTTAGATCGTAGCCTGTGACACATGTTGATTTGTTTTGAGGGAATTTAGGAGCATCCCATGATAATGAAAGCAGAATTCTTCGGATATCAATGTTTAACTTTCTTTTTTGATCAATAGGCATATTGTTTGCCCGTGGATCTCTGTGGCGCTGGAGAATCACAGACATTCCTCAGGTTGATTTACATGACAATAAGTAATCCATGCTGTCTGTTGCGTGTTCCATCCGTATCTGCCCAGTGTATAAAGCCCTGGGGACTCAGTGGCTCCAAGGTTTGAGTACATCACACACGTCAACTTTAGTTACAGATGTGTGTATGTGGAACAGTTTCCTTGTTGCTTTGTTGCTCTAATTATGTGTCCATGATATATTGTTAAGAATTGACATAACTGTAAAAGTTGCATCTGACTTTATTATTATAGTTATCTTTGCTTTTATTTTTTACTTCTGTTATATACTAGGTATATATTATCTCATCTCATCTTTACAGTTCCTGAATTAGGTGATTTACCCTTTTTATAGAAGTGGAAACTGAAACTTAAAGTGAAGCTAATTCTCTTCTCTGAAATCACATAGCCCTGGAGCCATGGAGCTGAGATTAGAATACACTTCTTTCTAACCACAAAGCTCTTAGCCACTATACCACAGGTGTAGAACCTATGGCCTTCTAGGTTGAAAGATTCTCTAAGCCACTATACCACGGGTGTGGAACCTATGGCCTTCTAAGTTGGAAGATTCTCTTAGCCACTATACCACGGGTGTGGAACCTATGGCCTTCTAAGTTGAAAGATTCTCTTAGTCACTATACCACGGGTGTGGAACCTATGGCCTTCTAAGTTGAAAGATTCTCTTAGCCACTATACCATGGGTGTGGAACCTATGGCCTTCTAGGTAAGTGCAGCCTTTTAACTGAATCCAAATTTTACAGAACAAATCCTTTCATTTCTATTAATACATTTTTGTTTGGCTTTTATATTTTTATTTTACTTTTAAAGTGAACATATTTAAAATACCAAAGGATAAAATAGGTTTCAACAAAATAATCCTCCCAGATTGACCAGCACAATTAGGACATTAGTAAGCCATAAGGGCCAAACTGATGGCTAACTTCCCCCACCTAACTATGCCACTGTCACCTGGAGCTGGTTGGCCAGAGTTTATGGGGTTGAGCATGCCCATCTGTTATCAGCATTTGACAGTGGTGTATTGGGTTTATGTTTGAAGTGGAATTTGTGAATCATTGCACAGCTTAACAGGGCTTAGCAGTCCATCATGTCAAAGAAGACCAAGAGAACACCAAAGAAAGAAAACAGATATTTTATTTATTTTATTATTATTATTTTTAAGACAGAGTCTTACTCTGTCATAGCACACAGTAACCTCAAATTCTTCGACTCAATTGACCCTCTTGCCTCAGCCTCCCAAGTAGCTGGGACTACAGATGCCCACCACAAAGTGCTAGTTTTTCTATTTTTTTAAACTTTATTCAAATTAATATGAGGGCATAATACTTAGGTTACATTGTTCTGGCTTCCAGGGTAGAGTTCCATTTGTAGAAGAGCCCCTCACCCAGAGGACATGTTATCCACCCTCACAATGTGCACATTAGGTGAGATCCCGCCTCATGTCCTCCCTCCTGCTATTCATCCTCCCCCCTCCCCCCTGCGCTTCCTTCTACCCCAGAACTGGACTATAATAGTGTTTTATTATTCTTAGGAACATGTAATTGTTTATATATTGATTTCATATTAGTATTGAGTACATCAGGTATTTATCTTTCTATTCTTGCAATACTTTACTAAGAAGAATGTATTTCAAATCTATCCGGGTAAATGTAAACGATGTAAAGTTTCCATCTTTGTGGTGGGTACATAATATTCCATAGTGTATGTATACCGCAGTTGTTGGTCCCTTTATGGGTTGATGGGCACATAGGTTGCTTCCACGACTTGGCAATTATGAACTGAGCTAGTTTTTCCATTTTTAGTAGAGAAGTGAGTCTCACTCATGCTTAGGCTGGTCTCAAACTCCTGATATCAAACAATCTACCTGCCTCAACCCCAGAGTGCTAGGATTACAGGAGTGAGCCATTGTCCCTAGCCAGAAAACAGATTTTTTTAATGAGTATTAGGAACTGTGATATTATTTTGTTTCTATTCAAGATAAGAGAGTTTGCTTGCTGTGTGATGCTGCAGGATCAACATTAAAGAAATTCAGTGGTTAATCAGCAGTCATACAGACCACAAATATTTTAACCCTTGTGGAGTGCTCAGAAACATGCCTATGGCCATTGTTGGCACCAAATGAACATCTTGTTTGAATGCCTGTAGTCATTCATAGTCCAAGATTAAATTAGAGGGAGAGGCAGGAAAAGTTGTATTGCAGAAATTAAAAGATGAGGCTCGGCACCTGTAGCTCAGTGGCTCGGGTGCCAGCACATACACCAGAGCTGGTGGGTTTGAATCCAGCCTGGGCCTCCAAACAACAATAACAAGTTTAACCAAAAAATAGCTGGCTGTTGTGGCTGGGACCTGTAGTCCCAGCTACTTGGGAGGCTGAGGCAAGAGAATTGCTTAAGCACAAGAGTTCGAGGTGCTGTGAGCTGTGACACCACAGCACTCTGCTGAGGGTGACAGCTTGAGACTCTGTCTTAAAAAAAAGAAAAGATGAAAAGCAAAACAAAGACAAATCTTTCAAGCAGCAATAAGGCTTGGAAAATAATGCCATGGAAGCAACTTATAAAGTAGCCTTGGGCAGGTAGGGAAATCATTTAGCAATGTAGAAATTGTGAAAGAATTCATTGTCAAAGTGATAGGACGCTTAGACCCTGATAATGTTTCAAAGTACGAACAACTGCCTCTTTCAAGGAGAACCATAACTGATCAACACCATCAATTAGCCTTCAGTATACTAGAACTAGTACACTGTTCTAGTGTACTAATACGTATTTTTTAATTGCTTTGGATAAATCAACTGATAGTAATGACTCAACACAGATATTTTTACTTCAGTTCACAACAGAAGATTTTCTATGATATGAAAGAAAACTTTGGGCACTCTTGTGAACAGAGCAGAGGGAATAGATAGCTTTAACAACTTTCAAGATAAATGGCAAAAAGTGGACTGAATTTGGTAAATTTAGCTACATATGGATGATGCACCTTCCATGACAGGAAAACAGAAGGGTTTATTGTATAGATAAAAAAGTACTACTAGATCCAGATGCTGTTATTTCTTTTTTTTATTAAATCATATACATAGATCATGAATACATTTATGCCTTTGTGGGATTCAGTGTTTTGATTATTTGTACAAATTAGAGTGCTTACATCCTAATTAACATAGCTTTCACCTCATTTACTTAATCACAGTGTTAAGACATTTATGTTCAATACTTGACAGATTTGACTTGTACCCTTACAATATGTTCCATAGGTGTGGTCCCACCGTTAACCCCCCCTTTATCAGACCACCCCCCTCCCTTCCCATCATACAATTCCTCTACTAGGTGTATATCCAAAAGACCAGAAATCAATTTGCAACAAAGATATATGCACCAGATTGTTCATTGTAGCTCAGTTCATAATTGCCAAATCTTGGAAGAAGCCCAAGGGCCCATCAACCCATGAATGGATCAGTCAATTGTGGTATATGTATACCATGGAGTACTATGCAGCATTAAAAAAAGATGGAATCACAAGAATGGAGGAAAAAATATCCAATGTACTCAGTACTACTATAAAACCAGTTTATAATCACTCACACTTTCGTATGAGCGATAAATCACAACTATTTCTTTTCACTGTATCTTGCATCAGCAGAATTTCTGTTCTGAAGCTACTATTTTAAGTGACACTTTGCAACAAGTTGTAAGTATTAACTATATTGCTGCAAATGCAATACTGGAGGCATTGTCAGTTTGGAAATGTACTAAAATTCAACCTGAGGTATTCAGTGTGGATTTGCTTTATCATTCTAAAATACATTGGCTTACCACAGGGACAGGTATTAGCCAAAATTTTATCTCTGCGAGAATAGGTTAACTTTTATGAAGAACAGAGTTAGCAATGTGAATTATCAAAAGAAGATTTTTATGGGAATACAGCATTTGCGTGTGTTACCATGTCCAATCAAAATGACTTGAATATTTCTATGCAAGGTAAAACCAAGTCTGTATATGATATGTGACAAAAAATCTCAAGTGTTCAAAAAAAGTTATCTTTTTTCAAAACAGTTCTTTAAAAAGAAATTTCAGATGTACTTTTTCCCCAGTTAGCAAAGGCCATTAATGAGCAGGATGGTATCTGCAAATCATTTGAAGAATACATAGATGTTATAGACTTCTTAATTGGAGAATACAATGAAAGCTTCACTAACTTTGAGAATCATGATGACCTCACACTTAAATTAGCATCTCAGCCTCATTTAGTTGATGTCACTGTGGCACCTAAAGAACTATAGATGGTTGACTGAGCTTGCAGTAGATGACATTTTGAAGTCATTATTTGATGCTAGGAAAGATCCAATTGAAATATGAAAAAATGCAGTAGAATACCCACATCTTCACAACATGTCCAAAAAATGCTTTCTTGCTTTTCAACCGTATACTGCTGCAAATTCTCCAGCCTAACCCAAGTCAAGATGCACTTAAGGTCACAAATGACTGATAACCACCTAAGGATCAACTGAAACTTCAGGCCTCCATGCTGCAACCAAACATTCAAATGCTTTCCAACAAAAAGCAGACACCACACGGTCATTAAAAGGTTTGTAAACTATAAAATTAACAAGAAGTTCTCATTTTTTGGAAATTATTAAGTACATAGTAGATAGGTTTTTATGAAATAATGCATATTTTTAAATATCTCTAATTGAGATTTCTTGAATGTGGCCGTATTTGGTTACAGCTAAATTAATGCAGCCTTCCACCATGAAGAGATCCCTCGTCTCTGCTCTATACCAGGACATTTTCGTCATCTAAAGTGCTTTCTTCTACTTCTGCAATTGTTTTGTGTTTATAGTACCCTGTTGCAAAGATCCCAAAGTTTCCCATATCATTCAGAGATGAATTTTAAATATCTTAACAGCACTGAAAATACCTGAAATTTATAGTGACAAACATAGCCAGATTACTTTCTTGTTATCCATCTATTTAGCAAATTTACAGTTTCCATTAATTTTAATCTGTCCTTATTACCTGTTGTATATAATAAATACCTTAGTCATGACAGACTCACTGAGTATAGATCACCTGAAGTAGGCTCTCTCTCAATAAGCAGAACTGCAGCTAAAGATTTGTGAATTAATTGGGAAAATTGCAAATCAGATAGTCAGTGAAATAATTCATTGTCACATCCAATCAATAAACTTTGTAAATCAACTCATTTAATTCAAAAAATGATCTATATAGATCAAGCAACCAATTAAACAGTTAGCGTACACTTTGCAATCAATTAATTTAAGCATCAATCATGTAATTAAAACTCCAAATTTAAGTGGCAGAATTTAGAATTCTACCTTTTTGTGAACTATGAGGTTCATGCTTCTGAGGCTGTCAGGTTTGCAGTTTCACAATTCAGCTTTGGAGCAGGGTATCGTAAGTGTTTAAGTTGATTTCAGTTTTAAACTGTTGATGTGTTGGTATAGTTTCCCTGTCTTTTTCAACAGATGAACTTTTTACTATCCCTGAGAGAGGGAGAAGGAGGTGTGTATTGATTCTCAATTGGGCAAGGCTGGAATCTAGGAGTACAGACTGGACATTTTGGGGATGTAGGAATGTCCAAAAGTAGTCAAGAGGGCCAGGCGTTTTCATCAGGTAAACAGACTGCTCGCAGTAACCTCAAACTCCTGGGATCAAGAGATCCTCCTGCCTTGGCCTGCTAAGTAGCTGAGACTACAGGTGTATACCATAAGCCTAGCTAATTTTCCTCCTCCTTTTTTTTTTTTTTTTTGGTAGAGACAAAGACTTGCTATATTGCTGAGGCTGGTCTCAAACTACTGGCCTCAAGTGATCCTCCCACCTTGACCTCCCAAAGTGTTAGGTTTATGGGGGTAAACCACCATGCCCAGCCTATAAGCTTCCTTTAGGGCTAATACTAAATCTCACCTTTGAGCTATGGGGTAAAATTCTGTGTCTTATCTAAAACAGGTGCTCAGGCCAGGCGAGGTAGCTCCCACCTATAATCCTAGCACTCAGGTGAGTGGATCACCTGAGCTCAGGAGTTTGAGGCCAGCCTGAGCAAGAGCGACACCCCACCTCTACTAAAAAAAAAAAAAGTAAAAATAGCCTGGTGTTGTGGTAGGCACTGGTAATCCCAGGTACTCAGGATGCTGAGGCAAGGGGATCACTTGAGCCCAAGAGTTTGAGGTTGCTGTATTCTGTGATGCCATGGTACTCTACCCAGGGCACAATGTGAGATGCTGTCTCAAAAATAAATAAATAAATAAATAAATAAAATAAATGCTCAGCAAATGTCAAAAGAATAGAATAGTATATACACTTTCACATTATTTTCCTTCCCTTAGCACTGCTATGTGTTTTCTATCAAATGTATTAGGATTTGGGGGTTCTAACTGTATCACCAGGGTTGGGGTAAAGAACAGCATTCTCCTCCTCTACTTGCTTGCGTACACCATACCCTCTAATCTTCTTGTCTCTTCCTTACCTCAGTATTTACTCACCATTTTGGTTTTCCTTTCAGTGACAATGTCAGTGCCTACTGTCTGCATATTGCTGAAGATGATGGGGAGGTAGA
The DNA here is from genome assembly GCF_000181295.1 of Otolemur garnettii. Classification (NCBI taxonomy): domain Eukaryota; kingdom Metazoa; phylum Chordata; class Mammalia; order Primates; family Galagidae; genus Otolemur; species Otolemur garnettii. The sequence continues at coordinate 28,407,361 of NW_003852409.1, read as the reverse complement.
CACAGATTTCCCTCCGCTGGATTCCAACGAGCCCATTCATAAGTTTGGCTTCAGTACTTTGGCCCTGGTTGAAAAGTATTCATCTCCTGGTCTGACATCCAAAGAGTCACTCTTTGTTCGAATGTGAGTATTGATTTCCTTGTGTTTGAATGTGAGTACTGATTTCATTGTTTATCTCTGTATTTCATCCCTACCTTCTAGCATTTTGGATCTGGTTTTGGTTTTGTTCATCAAATGAATGATATCTGGCACAGGAAGAGACCACTTTTAACAGTGGTAACTTCTGGAGCAGTGGTTCTCAACCCGTGGGTCACGACCCACTAAGGGCCACGGCACTAGGAAGGTTGAGAACTGCAGTTCTGGAGAGATGTTGCAGACACATTTCCATTGTATTTCATGCCTCATGCCTCTCAAAGCAGGCTAAATACAGACTGCTTTGCAGTGGCCAGTTGCATATCAGAACTCTGAATATCACATCTGGAGCCAGGCCTATGGAGAGACTGGTGCACTTGGAGCCTGTGAAGAATGTCCAGTTTTGCCACCTTCTCTTCAAGGATTTCAAATTAGATGAAAATGTTCATTGTTGCCACTTCCCTTTTGTGACTTAAAATACTTTCCAACTTTGTTCAGATCAAATTTGATTTTCCTCTCAGTTGTCTTCCTTTAAGCATTTTTAACTTTTCTTATGCCTTTGGCAGTCTAGGAAAGCTCATAAATGCCCTTCTTAGAAAAGCATGATTAAGTGCATAAAATAAAATTTATAGGAATATGAAAGAATTCTATTATATTTAAAGGTATCATGCTATTAAACAATCTGTGATATAATAATATGTATGACTTTACTAATAGGTTAAATAACAAGGTCCAGCTGCAGATCTAACAATAACTCCTGCCATCTGTTATTTCAGTGTCGATGAGCATAAAATTGGTATTTGAGAAATCTGCAACAACTATAACGTGTGTGGCCTTAGCTGTGATTTCAGTTCGTGACACAGTCACTGGCCCTGCTAGCACTATGGTGATTTGTTGCCTACACTTATAATTTAAGGAAATGCAAAATATCTGAAGTTAGTAAAAATAAAAATGTGATTTTTGTCCATTCAAGTCTACAGAGCTCCTAAGTTTTATCCACACCTTTCAATTGTTCAGGGAAAACCTGCAGAATTCAGGCTTCACTCTGGAACCTGAGCTTTTCTAGCCTGAGCCTTGGCAGTCCCTTTCAAGGCCATCTCCTGAGAACAATTGTGATCACTTTGGCACCCCCTGCTGTTAGTAGCCAGCAAATTCACAATCCAAAGAGGGATTGCTTTAGAGGACTAAATCCTCTGTCTCTTTAAAATATATTGCCTTTGTTTGAGATTTTTACTGAAAATGGACTTATGCTACATGAGATATGAATATTTGGGGGTCTTCCCATGCAGGAGCAAAGAAAGTACATCCCAGTGCTTGGGGGCAAGCTGGGGAATGGCCTCTTAAGCTTTCAAAATAGCCATTTCATCCCTATTGTGAGGACAAGTTTGGTGTATGTTACAGCAAATGTTTCCACTTATCCATATCAGAGGCACTAAAGAACTACTTTAAAGAACATTTAAAGTAATTTAAAAGTTATCCATTGATCCCTTCATCCTAATATAACTTTTTACAATTTTGTATAATTATTTCCATGTATTTATAAAAGTTTCACTTATACCATACATGTATTTTGTGTTATTTTTACTTAACATATTATAAATATTTCAATAGTCCTAATTTCTTTTTTCAGTAGTCTTAATTCTTAAAAGCTATATTATATGCCAGGGATCTAGACAGAGAGACACTCCTACCCTCATGGAGCTTATTATCTAGTGGGGTGACAGTTTTCAAATAGACCATTAAATTGTGATAAACTTAAAAGTGTGTAAGATGCAAAGGAAGCCTGTCACAGAATATTTAGATTATTTCCTTGTTTTTAATAACTGATTCTATGATGAGAATCATTATCTATATTCCTTTTATTTCTATTGAATAATTTCCTTAGGATCATTTTTTTCTAAGTAGAATTATTGATCAAAGAATAGAAACATATTTAGACTCTTAATTTTTATTGAATTTGAAAGATGTGACAGTTTATAATGCTACCAATATAATTCATAAAATAATTGTTTTTAGTCTTACTGTGATGTTATTAGAAGTTTTTTCTCTACTTTGAAAGATCCTTAAAGATGTATACAGTGGCATTTCAAGTTTTTACTTGAATTTTTATTAATATAGTGACTAGAAGAATTTTTTCTACATAATTGTTAGCATATGAATATAGTCTTTTGAACTCAAGCTTTTAAATCAATGATTTCCAATAGGATAGAATCTGGGCTGGAATAGATAAATTTTTCCAGGAGATGCATCTAAGACTATGCAGCGTCTTGCTATGAATTCTGCCTTCTGGAGAATGGCAGGAGGGGGAAGGCAGAGAGTAACAACAAATGCTTTAAACTTGATACTCTTTTTTTCTCTCCTGAATTACTCCCATCCCTGAGCTCTCACTCCCAAACACACACATACCTCAGTCAATCCTTTTTCTATTTTAAAGTTCAAGAGAGTTTATATGATATGTCTGGAGTGTTTCTAAAAACACAAGGTAAAGTGAAAGCTTTATATGGGAGCATTTAGAACAAAAGTGTCAATAAATTTTCTGCCTTTTCTTTTTCTTGGTCTTCTGATGAAATAGTACAGATTACTGACCATTTGCCCTATGTGTATTTTCTTGGTTCTCCAATCTCCCATTCACTTTTCCAGTCTATATTCTAAGTTAGTAAAGCTTCTCCTGCAAATGCAGGACAGAACAGATTTTCAGGAGTCTCCAGGGATGTGTCTAAAGTTTTAGAGAGGAAAATCCCAGCAAAATAAGTGTTGTCTTAACTCCTTCTTCTCTTCATTTCTATCTTTTGCTCTTTGCATAAGTCTCCCAGTAGAGAAGGGACAGGAAATGGCTGGGAAGACCTTAACTGAAACAGAAAGAAGGAAGTAGATCTGGACAGTGACTCGTGTCTGTAATCATAGCACTCTGGGAGGTGAAGGCGTGTGGATTGCTTGAGCTCACAAGTTTGAGACCAGCCTGAGCAAAAGCAAGACCCCATCTCTAAAAAAAAAAAAAACAAAACCTGGGCATTGTGGCAGGCACTTGTAGTCCCAGCTACTTTAGGAGACTGAGGCAAGAGGATCACTTGAGCCCATGAGATTGAGGTTGCTGTGAGCTATATTGCCCTGGCACTCTACCAGGGTGACAAAGTGAGACTCTGTCTCAAAAAGGGTGGGGGGAGTAGGTTTAGCGATAAGGAGCAAACCAATATTTACTGAGGGCCAACTATGCACATGTTATCTCACTTACCTTTGAATAGCCCATTTTTATTATGACCAATTTAAAGATTTGGGAACTGAAGCTGAGCAGTATTGTTTTCAGGTCTGTATTTGACCCCATACTTGACTTTAAAGTCTATGCCCTTTCCAATTCCCTGCTGGGAGGTTTGGGCCGGAGAATCTAGTATTGGTTTAATCAGTCATATGAATCTTACTGTCTTAGGCTGACCTTCAGCTCCTACCATAATGCAGTAGGTAAGAGCATGGGTGGGCTCTGGAGCTGGATGGGTTGAGTGCCAATCCTGACTTTGCCCTTGCTGTGTGATTCTGGATGAATTATTAGGTGAGTAAATCTGAAATGTCTAATTTCAAATCAAAGGTTTAGTTTATTTTATCTCAAACAAGAAGCAATACAGTTAATCAAGTGTACATCTAAACTATTGACACAGTTTTGCCATCTTAACAGTAGCTTGTGTGTGCCAGTGGTAGAGAAGCCTGGAGAGTGGTGATGAAATAATAATGGATATTTTTCACAGCTTGTTGAGATTGAGTATTTTTCCTTGCAAGAAGTGGTCTAAAGCCTGGAAGATGTGGCAGTCAGACCTTGGTGCAGGGTCTGATGAATGGTGGGTGACAGAGTTTCCAAGTTCAGTTTCTATAGTCCATTTCTATTGACCAATCTCAGCTGCTTAATCACAAGCATCCTCATCATTTCTTGCACTTGGCTACTATCGACACGCTCTGTAATCGATTGCCCAGGTTTCATGAAACTGTAGTGGGTAATACCAGCACTGGACCGCCAAACAGATGACCACTAGCTTTTTTAGATGAATATTCAGTTTTGGACTGTATTTCAACACTTCATCTTTGTCCAACCATTGTGTGGAATGCTTGCAGTTGTCAAAAAGAACCCGTTTTCCATCATACATAACAATACAGTATCGAAATTATTTACCTTTATGTCACAACAGCAAAGAAAGGCAAGCTTCAAGTCAGTTTCTCTTCTGATGCTTGTTTAATTCATGCAAAACCCATCTATTCAGCTTCTTTACCTTGCTGATTTGTTTCAAATGTCCAATATTGTTGGAATAGTTAACATCAAACCTTGCTGCTACTTCACGCGTAGGTTGAGCTGGTTCCCTTCCACTGAAGCTTTCAGCTCATCTTTATCCACCTTGGTCTCAGGTCACCACATGGCTCATTTTTAAGATTAAAGTCACCAGAGCAGAACTTTCCAGACCATTGATGTACTGTACATTCCTTAGCCCCATGCTTCCCCAAACTTTGTTGGTGTTTTGAGCTGTCTGTGCTGCTTTGTTTCCCACGATGGAATTCATATTCAAAAATAACATGAATTTTTTACTTATCTATGGTTTCACAAAAATTCCCTAAATTTTTTTTGAAAGATAATCACAAGCCAAGACTTTGTGTTTGAAAGAATGTGGATGTACCTTCACAATAAAAATAAATAAGAAGTGTCAAAGTGAAATGTGAGAGATATCAACTGTCAAACTTAGTATTTAAAGAAATTAGACATTTCATACTTAGTCACTTTAATATATTCCTTTTCTGTGGCTCAGTTAAACAGGGATCATAATTATAACTCCTTCCTCACAGATTGATTGTAAGGATTGAATGAGTTGATATATATAAAGCACTTAGGACAGTGCCTGATTATCTGTTAGCTACTATTATTGTTATTATTAATAAAAGCAACCCTTTGAGGGCAGGAGCTGGATTGTCTGTGCCCATAACACTCATCCATATCTCCATTAGTGGATAGGTAATGCCTTGGGTATTTCTTGAATGGGTAACTGAATAAATCTCATTGCTCCTTTTGTATTTTTGTTCCTCCCCTACTTTCTGTTTTATAGCAGAGGAGGGGCAGAATTTAGGTGGACATTGTCCAGCTGGCCTGAAAAAGCTTTCGCTAAACTTGGTTAGAGGTAAACACTGGGGATCTGTAGGATTTTCAAATTAGTTCTCTTATGAGATGACAGTAGCAAGACCATAAACTCCTTGCAAACTGGGAGGGCACAATCTTACTTATCTCTGTATTCTTAGCTTCTGTCACAAGGCTTCAAAGAAACATCTTTGTAGGTGTCCATGGGCTGGCAAGAGGACCCTTAGTTAAACACTATGTCCCATCTCCCTTTCTGAGCCCCTTTCTCTGCCTTTGAGTACCAGGAAACTCGAGGTTGCCTTTGGCCTTTAAATGAACCTGGGTTCAAGTCTCATTTTCACTAGTGACTTGCTACATGATTTGGGCAACTTTACTTACTTTATTAAGCCTCAGTTTCTTTATCTGTAAAATGTGTCTAATAGAACTACCTCATGGAATTGTCATGAGAAATTTTCTTTTCTTTTTTTCTTTTTTTTTGTTGTTGTTGCAGTTTTTGCCGGGGCTGGGTTCAAACCCGCCACCCTCGGCAAATGGGGCCAGTGCCCTACCCACTGAACCATAGGCACTGCCATCTTTTTTTTTTTTTTTAAGGCAGAGTCTCACTCTGTTGCCCAGGCTAGGGTGCTATGGCCTCACCCTAGCTCACAGCAAGCTCAAATTCCTGGGTTCAAGTGACCCTTTTGCTTCAGCCTCCCTAGTAGCTATGACTACAGGTGCCTGCCCAATGCCCAGCTAATTTTTTTATTTTTAGTAAAAACGGAGTCTCACTCTTGCTCAGGCTGGTCTCCAACTCCTGAGCTCAAGTGATCCTCCTGCTTCAGCTTCCCAGAATGCTGGGATTACAGGTGTGAGCCACCACATCCAGCCATCAAGAATTTTCTTAAATGTGTGTAGTAGGCAGAACTCTCTTAAGGAAAATAAATTTTCCTGAAGCTTCATTGTTTACCCAAATTGTTTTATTACAGAGCTTTTTGAATACATGCAAATGTAAAGTTGTAGCATAGCTATGAAGTCTATAATGTTCTTTTTATAAACTCTATGTTTTTATACAGTCCAAACAAAATTATACATTAAATGCGAATAAAACTATAACATTAATAAAATACAAATGATGTCTTGCTGAAATTAAACATTGTTGATATTGGGTTTAAAGGATATTAAATGTTTTACTTGTCAACTGAGTCTTTTGATTTTCAGAAGAAACATCCTTGAGGGGCACAGTTAACAACTTGGACTTTACCTAACAAACATGAATAATGTAACCTGATCATCTGTACCCTCAGTTTAAAAAAAGAAGCAGCGTCTTGATTGCTGTTTTATTTGTCCTTTTAAATAATTAATATATTTTAACTACCAGCCCATTGTTTTAATCAGCCAATTGATTTATAGTGTATCTCCCCCCAATTTTTTTTTTTTTTTTTTTTTT
>NW_003852409.1:28376924-28399888 GCF_000181295.1 Otolemur garnettii | reverse complement strand
AAAAAAAAAAAAAAAAGAAAGAAAGAAAACTGAAAATCCTATGTCCAGGAATGCCCCCTGCCATCCTAGGTAAACCAGAATGGTTGGTCACCTTATTTTCTTGCTGGTGTAGATTGTGCACATAGCTGGGCTGTCTGCCTGATTGATTCCTGTGCACAGTGTGTGACTTGGTGATGAAGAGCACAAATTCTTCAGAGATTTTGAAGCCTATTCCATAGAGAACCTGGTGTATACAGAATTCTCTCACCCTTTTCTCTGTGCAACAGTTTTGTATGCAGCTTGTAGTGATGCTGTCTGACCTTTACTAAGTCAGATGTTAAATAACTCTAGCTATTGGAACATTTAGCCCCCCAAATCTCACCAGCTTATCATAGGAGTTAGCAAACTTTTTCTGCAAAGGACCAGATAGGAAATATTTTAGGCTTGTGGGCCGTACTGTTTCTCTAACTTTGTAGTATGTATAAGTAGCTACAGAGAATACATAGACAGATGGGCATGGACTAGATTTGTTTATCACCCCTACCCCCTGGCTTATCCCAGTAGGCTTATTTATTGTTTACATCTGTGTGATGAGGGCCAGGTGGCGCTCCTGAGTATTTTGCCTCTAAGCAATGACTTGGAGCCCCTCAACTGGGCAGAGAATGGGGAACCTAGAAGATTGAGAGTGGCCTATGTCTGTGTTTATCTTATATACACACAGCAACATATGTAAATTATATAGGCCGGGTGCAGTGGCTCACGCCTATAATCCTAGCACTCTGGAACGCGGAGGTGGGTGGATTGCTAGAGCTCAGGAGTTCAAGACCAGCTCGAGCAAAAAGCAAGAGCCCGTGTCTACTGAAAATAGAAAAAAAAAAACTGAAGCAAGAGGATCACTTGAGCCCAAGAGTTTGAGGTTACTGTGAGCTATGATGCTACAGCACTCTACCCAGGGCAACAGCTTGAGATTCTGTCTCTAAAAATAATAATAATAAATAAAAATATATAAATAATATATATGGTGCTATATATAGTTTTGCTTTTAATTCAATGAAAATCATATGTATAGATGTCCATCTGTAGTATAAGTTTATAGATATACATATATACATGTGTACATATCTATGATTTTTATTTGGCTAAAATAAAATTGTTGTATTTTTTAATTTAATAAATTATATCTTTTTGGAGACACGGTGTTGCTCTATTGTCCAGGCCAGAATGCAGTGGTAATATCCATAGTTCACTGCAGCCTCAAATCCCTGGGCTTAAGTGATCCATCCTGCTTCAGCTTCCTAAGTAGTGGAGACTGCAGGCATGCACTACCACATGCCCTGTTAATTTTTCCATTTTTGGTAAAGATAGGCCTTACTATGTTGCCCAGGCTGGTCTCAAATGTTGGCTTCAAGCAATCCTCCTGCCTCAGCCTTTCAAAGTACTGGGATGATAGGCATGAGCCACTGTACTCAGCCTAAAATGAAACTTTTTAATTCTGAATTCAACTGATGACTCCTGGAGGTCCTAGAATTTCAGGAAATATTACTGTAAAGATTATAGCTATCCTGTAGGTACATAGGAAGTGTTACATAGTTGTTATTCTTGTTATTTCTGTCAGAGTTTTATCAATCTGAATAATTCACATTAAGGTATGAATGGGTTTAACCTTCTTTTGTGTTATTATTATATAATTCATGTGTGTCCATTGTAGCAAATATAGAAAATAAATCTTTATATAAAAGTTTTCATTTTTCCTTTATTATATCATGCAAGTATAATTATTATATTTTATGATAAAATACTTACATTTTAAAAGAGCAACTAATTAACTTAAATGAACCCCTAATTGGAAAAGTGTTCTGTGAAAAGAATGTGAAGTTGGGCTTGGGGCCTGTGGCTCAAGCTGCTAAGGCGCCAGCCATGTACACCTAAGGTGGCGGGCTCGAATCCAGCCCAGGGCCCGCCAAACAACAATGAAGGCTGCAACCAAAAAATATCTAGGCATTATGGTGGGCGCCTGTGGTCCCAGCTACTTGGGAGGCTGAGGTAGGAGACTTGCTTGAGCCCAGGAGTTGGAGGTTGCTGTGAGCTGTGATGCCACAGCACTTTACCCAGGGGGACAGCTTGAGGCTCTGTCTCAAAAAAAAAAAAAAAGAATGTGAAGTTGGATGTCTTCTAATATTCCTAAAAAGGCAGGGCTACATCTAGCCTTCCCTTCAGAGGCCTTTGGACCCCAGGAAACCCTTGGAAATAGAGCTGTTCTTTTTTGAGGAAAGGGAATGGATTACTTTAGCAACTTGCAAATTAGGGGCCTGCTAATGAAAACTGCCTCCTTTATCAAATTTGCAAATGGATTTCTAAGCTGTTCATTGTTCCTGATTGATTTTGGATGTGAATATAAACAGGAGTCCCTAATTTGCTGACTACTTAACTTCTTTGAGCCTAAGCATGAAGATGTTTGGATATCAGGGATGTGGGAGGGAAAAAGCAGGAGGTGGGAGAAATGGGAGGCCCCTAAAACCATATAAATAGCTAGATTCCAGATGGTGCTCAACATCTAGAGAAGTGCCCCTTAACAGCAATGACCAAGCCGACCCTTGTGTTGCTTTAGGCAGTAGGACAAGGGGAAACAAGCTCTTGAGTGGGTAAGGTGCTTCTCAAGGAGGGTCCTGCCTTTTCCATCTTTTTCTTCCATCCCCCAGCAGAGGGCTAATTCACTCAGAATTTGTGAAGCAATGTGTTCAAAAATACAGACAAAAACAACTGTGCTGATGTCATTTCATTATATGTGTTGACATTAAAGTTTCACATTGGGATGCAACTCGAGAGTGGGCAAGAAGGGCTTTAAGGGAAAGAAAGTCAAGGCCATTAAAATGGACAGAATCCCCCTTAATCAGAAGTCAGTAAGAGCAGTTAAACTGCCCTCCTCTTCATGTATTTTTCTGTTTTTTTCCTTTTTCTTTCTTTCTTTTTTTTTTTTTTTTTTTTTTTGAGACAGAGCTTCAAGCTATTCCCCTGGGTAGAGTGCTGTGGCATCACAGCTCACAGCAACCTCCAACTTCTGGGCTCAAGCGAGTCTCCTGCCTCTGCCTCCCAAGTAGCTGGGACCACAGGCGCCCGCCACAACGCCTGGCTATTTTTTGGTTGTAGCCATCATTGTTGTTTGGCAAGCCCGGGCTGGATTGGATTCACACCTGCCACGTTAGGTGTACGTGGCTGGCACCTTAGCCACTTGAGCCACAGGTGCTGAGCCTACATGTATTTTTCTTAAAATGTTTAATATGTTAGAGCAACATGGAGACAGGATAGTTCTATCTAACACCCCCAGAACAAATGGAATCCAGTTAGGGTTTTACTGTTTACATGAGGGGCCATCACGTAGACAGTACAATGTCTTATTCTAGAAGCTGGGCTGTCTTGGGCAACAGTGACTCAGAAGGCTCCCAAAGGCTTCGTAGGCTTCTCTAGGCTTTGCATAAAGGGAAAGGTGAGGTGTGTCCTAGATTCTTTCCTCTTTGCTGTACAAGGCTTTTCAAGAGGGTTGCTACTACCTCCTGTAGCACTGCTACACGGAGCTAAAATAGTAGACTAGTTCATACTGTCTGAAGGTTGATCTTAGTTCTATAAATAAAGTCATCCATTTCAACCTAAAAAAAAAAAAAAAAAGGTTGGTAGATTGAATTTACCCTCTTGATCGTATCTCCCGAGTACACCCCAAGTGACCAGACCTTTATTAAAGGGTGTCGTTAGCTTTAAGCCTCTCCTCCTCTTATGTGATATTGTCTTGTGGTCTATAGAAGTTGAAAATAAAAAAAAGAAAAGTGCATTTTTGCACACTCATTCAGTTTCATAGCTTTGGTAGATATTGCTCATTTATTCCATCTAAGCAATTTATTTTTATTTTTATAAGCTTAGGAGCTGACATAGGTAGTTACTTACCCAAGGTCATACTGTTTGATAAGGGGCAAAGCTAAAATAGGATAAGGGAGGAAAAAAGATGACTGTATTCTTTGTAGCTGGGCCTGACAATATGGGTATAAATTATCCTAGTTCTTCATTGTTTGCTTGAATCATAGAGGACCAACTGTGTGTTGTTTCTTTTCATTCTGTTGTATTAGCAAACATTTTCATTGTCCAGATTGTCCTCATGTGTAGAAATGTAACATATGCAGCCTGTTTAATTTTGTATTTGTAAATCTGACTTGATTTCCTTTTTGGCAACAGCTACTATCTAGAGAAAAGGAAAGATTTTTCTTTTTGTCTGTTTAAAGTGACAGAAATATTGGAGCAAGTAATAAAGATGGAAAGCATTAATTACATACTTCTAAGGATTTAAAGGTCAGACAAGCTAAATATGTATGTTTTGCTCACTGGAATGTCTGTTGAAATTGTGCCAGGATATGCTTTGTTCCTACTATAAAAGCACACATTTTAGATAACCATCAACTTGCTTTGGTATCCAAAAATTATGCCAGATTGTTACTTTAGTTGTTATATATCTCAAAAGTTTAGGACTCACATTTCTGACATTAATGTGATTTGTTCATGATACACCTCCTTTGGCCATGTTTAGTTACTATGTCTCATTTTGATTTCCTCTGTTCACCCCTCAGCTTATGTTGGAGTCTGTCAGCTGCTGCTATGTACATGTCAGGCTAGTGACTTGGAATGTTTATTAATACAATGTCAGTCTTGCTGTTGAAAAAATTGTGATGCTTCTCAGAAGGTTGCAATAGAATGAAGCGTTTGATTTCCAGATCCTGTCTGCACTGCATGGTGAATACATTCTCAGATGTTACGCAGTTCACTGACCTGACAGTTATGGAACCCCACCTGGGACCCCATTTCAGCAGGACATATTTGAACAGAAACAGTTTGCAAAACTTTACACACTTAAACTCCTGCCAAGGCAAACTGTTAGCCACTTGAGTTTGTTATAAATACCCAGTGGCAGTGGTTGGAAGTAGCCCACGGTGTGTTTTATATTCTGAACTGAATGTGAATGTCTTTGCGGTTATATAGAGTAGTAAATAATTGAGTTTGATTAGGGAGAGGGACCTCATTATCCCCCACCTGTGCCCAGCTGGAAGGGGAGGGTCGAAATGAAGCCATTAGCTGTCTCTCTTACTGGCATCTCAAAGAGCTCAAATACATCTGTGTCTTATTTTCTTTTCTGGCACAATCAGTCGAGCAAGCTAAGCAGGCATGACCGGATTTGGCAAGTCCCAAGGACTCTGGCAAAGATACACAAGGAGAAGGTGGAGGGCAGTCATTTTGGCTTCTCACTGCCCATTAGTCTAGCGAGTTATGTTTTTGGAAAATGTCTGTTTTGAAAAAGAGTACTTTGTCCAATGTCAAACATCACATGCTCACACAATACACTTTGATCTTGAAAAAATTTTTGGTTAGTGCAAGGGGAAACAAAATGTGGCATTCACACTAGTGTAAACTCTTTTTATGGATAGAGTAATACCCAAAGGACTTGCTTTAAAGCAGGCATGCTGTAGTTATTACAAGACTTTCTCTTGCTCATATATTTTCATTTTATACCTTGAAATACTAGAGAATGAACATGGATGGAATTGGGACCAGAGCAAGTTGGGCACTAGAGTGTCTTCATCACTATTATGAACTGGTCACAACTGGAGAGTCAACACTATTCTTGGCATCCTTTTCTACTTCTGCAGACTCAGATTGTGGGGTGAGAAATTATGACATTCTCTAAGGCCTTCTTAAAAAGGATCTTGTAGGTCATATAGCGTGTACAGACCAGTACATTTATAATTAAACAGAATTTGTTATAATGGAAGTTGAACTTTTTCCACAAATTGGTTGGTGGCTCCAGTCTAGAGAATGTGCTCTCTGAAGTCTTGTCTTTATCTGAGTCCTTTAGGCTCCCTTGCAGACTAAGCTTACAGGGGTTAAAAACATGGGCTTGGGAGTCTAGCCAACTTGGGTTCAAGTTCTGGCTCCTCCATGACCTCTTATTAGCTCTATAACTTATTATTAGTTTATCGTACGTTTCCAGGCAAGTGTCTCAACCTTGCTAAACCTCAGTTTTCTCTCTTACAAAACTCGTAATAGCACCTACCTTTTTTTAGAACTAAAGTAAGTGCTTGAAAAATTTTGGCTATTGTCATTGTCTCATCATTCGTTAAACATTACTTCTTTGTCCATAGACTGCTTCATTCTAGAGTAGGGCTCTGCTGCTTTCTGGTGTTGCTACCATCTTTCTTACCATGATATACAGTTAAATAATGGCTGTATTTTGAGACATTATTTCCACGAAGAAGTTTCCCTGACCCCTTTCTCAGGGAAGCTGAGTTAAGTATTTCAGCAGCAGTCTGGACTTACCTTTATTGCTGTGATTATCTTATAGAGCTGTAATTATTGGTTGGCTTCTTTGTCTTTCTCTCCTGTTGGGCTGTGCTGTTTGAGTTAGGGACCATGTTGTTGATTTCTGAATTCAGAAATCAAGGATCTTTAATAGATGAGTGACCTCAGGTAAATTCCCTAATGCCTCCAGCCTCCAGCCTCATTTCTATAAAATGGGTATAATAATAGTACTATTTTAGGATCAAATGAGTTAGTAAAGACTTTTTAAAGCTTAAAACAGTACCTGGAACTTAATAAGTGTTCAATAAATAATAGTGGCTCTGATTATTGTAATTGTTAAACAGTGAACAACTTGCACTGTACAAATCACAAAGCTTTTAATAAATTCATTGAGTTTCTCCATACCCCCTCCAGAGTTTTTATTTCCTTTATTACCATCCAAAGCCAATAAGTTAAGCCAAGGTGGAACATGCCTGCTTCTGTGGTTTGCTTTATCAAAAAGAAAGCTTTGAACACTGAGCCCAGAGTATTCTCCTTTTAGCTCTTGCTGGGGCAAAGACTGTTTGCTGTACAGTACCCCTGAATCTGGCCACCAAGCTCTGCAAATGGCACATTTTCTTGTCCCTGTGTTACCAATTTCAATGAGTGTTGAGACCTATCTCCTAAATAAGCAGTCTCTGCTCAGGAGGTATGGAGGAGAGGAACTGAGTGGGGTCTCTTATATTGGGGTGATGACTTAGGACAAGGGAACAAAGGAGAACTAACGTTGGTAAGCTCCATTTACTATTTGCCACCCTTAGTGCCAGGTGCTTGGGCTTTGTTGTCTATTTTATCCTCCATGGAGGCAAGCAGCCTCCTTATTTTGTGGAAGCAGCTAAGGTTCTCACACTTTAAAACAAGGGTCCTCAAACTTTTTAAACAGGGGGCCAGTTCACTGTCCCTCAGACAGTTGGAGGGCCAGACTGCAGGCCCCGGGATGAGTCTGCTGCTAAGCAGGACAGGCAGCAGCAGCAAAAACACCTGGCAGGCCGGATAAATGTCCTCAGCGGGCCGCATGTGGCCTGCGGGCTGTAGTTTGAGGACGCCTGCATTAAAACATTTCAGTTAGCCCTGGAACCAGGATCTCAATCAAAGGGTATTCAACTCCTGTTCCTTGTGCTTTCCTCTCTAATGTGCTACTTTCCAGCTTGGGTTCTGGTTCCAGCTCTGTTCCTATTAATAGAATCTAAGCTTTTCAGATGAAAAACTATACCCCTGCTTTTTTCTGTGGCTCCCATAACCTCTGGCTTACTCCTTAGTAGAGAAGTGCTGTTGGTGTCAGGTTAATGCTGGTATATAAACTTCTCTGTGGTAACTGAATGGCTTTGCACTAGGACAGAGCTGAACTCCTCAAGTGAGTAATCTCTTTTTAAAATGCCTGTACGTTTTTCAATGGTTAGGAGACTTGACAGGACCTAACTTTGAATCGACTGAAACATTCCTGGCAGTATTCATCTTGGGCAGCCTGAGGAACTGCAGGAGGGCAGCAGCTTCTACCTAGTGTCCCTAGAATGCCTTGTGCTGGGGGGAACAAGGGGAGCAGGTGGAGGAGCAGTTTCTGAGCTGAGACTCTAGCTCTGTGTGTGGCCTGCCGTCCGTCTGAGGACTAGCCATCCCAGTGCCGGTCCCAGCTAGAGACTGAGATCTCAGGACTGCAAAGAAGGAAGCGGGACTAGTGTGTCTCCCCCGAGATCACTGTCTTCTCAACCTCGGACCCAAAGCCCCACATTAAATAAAAGCAACTTAAAAGATGTATTTCAGTAGCCTTTTTTAAAAGCCGATAAATAATCCTGGATATAAAGAAATGAAACATAAAACCTAGGATTTGGAAGTCAGGCTGAAAATTATGGCAAGCCTCCATTTCTACTTCTTAAATGGGAGCATAACTTAACAGTTACACCTGGGTGGGGCTGAGACCCACTTATGTTCTGTGCTTTCACATTTTAGAATTCTGTAAGTGTATTACTCAAAAAAAGAAATGCTATCCGTCTTCCTGCTGAAGTGCTACAGATAGAGAACAAAATCCAAAGTTTGCATTCATCTGGAGCAAAAGGAGTGGCATGTGGGATTGACCCGAGGAAACTTTTATTATGTCTGGTTGAATGCGCAATACGCAGGGCAGAACCTCTTTCTCCTTTTAACGTTTTTACCGAAATGGAGCCCCAGAGTAAGATACTGCACGTTCATGAAGGTACATTCCGAGGGCCGTGCGTGCCCCTTCCCTCACTGTTGTTTTCATTTTCCTCTCATGAACCTTGCTACCCTGGCTTCAGCACGGAGGCTGTAAAGGAAGATGGAGAGCCGAGTTACCTCAGAATGATCACTATCGTTAACATTCACGGGTGGTTCACTTATCATTCCTGACTGCACAGACATGGCAGCCGCTCGGAAGCGTCCGCAGGTGTAGCATGGTGATACATATTACATTGTGCCACAATGGATTTATGTATTCTGTAACAAAAGAAAAGTGTAATGAAAAAATACAGAAGGTAATCCTTTATTCCTCCACCACACAATTTATCAGTAATGCCTGTGGATGATAAGTGCCAGGGATTTCCTCTGCTTGCTTTAACCTTGTCACCCAGGTACATTCTGGTAAAATGACAGAAAAATACAGACTAGGGATTTTCCTCTGTTCAAAAATCTTTTAAAAGGATGCTTTTAATTTATGGAAGTTAGTCCAAACACCAGGCTTCCTTTTGAGCTTTTAGTCTGCCTTTGAGAAAAAAGATAAATGTATTGGTTTAAAATAATGCTATCAGCCAGCAGCAGATTAGGAGAGAATGTAAGCAATTTATAAGCAGATTCGAATCTAAAATAGTTGAGGTAGAACCCAGATGGATAGAAGTTCACGAGGTCTAGGCCAGTACTAGTTTGTGAGTACTCCAGAACTTGTGTTTCCTTTCAGGCCCTACTCATCCATCGCCCAACATATTGTCACAGATGGAGCACACACTGACTTCTGAGGAGAAAGCAGGGGAAGGCAAATCTGAACGTGGTTGATTGGCATTTGTTCCAAACACACACTGGCCTGGCGCCAGAGCAAATACCCCCAAGTTTATAAATGCACAAGGCACTTTACATTTCAGTACTCTTGCCAAAGTATCACTTACTGCATTGCTCCCTAAATATAGTTTTTAAAAAAGAGCTATTTCTTATTTTGCTTTGATCAGTAAAATAAACTTTTAAAGATTATTCTGGGATAGGGTCCAGCTTCTGAGGTAAAGAATGGCCGGGACTCAGGCATGATTCAGTAACAGAGTGTTCAGTAAAATTAGCTTGACAGTTCTCAGGCCTGCTGTTCGATAGCAAGAACTTGACCAAGTTAAAATGGATGATTGTGCTGGCCAGACCAGCATCGGCTTTTGCTTTTTAACAAATGGAATGTCAAGGATTAAACAGCAAGCCGTGTGGAGAGGAGGGTTGTGGAGATGTCTCTGTATTAGGGAAGCAAATTAGGTCCTTGGTTTTGAGATCAGCCCCCAGCCCCTGTGGAGAGTCAGCCACCTGGTTGGGTCCAACCTAGGCTTAAGGCTCCTTCCCAGCTTGTCCTACTGTTGGGAAGCTTTTCCAGGGCTTAGCTTGGGGCTTGGCTTTTCTTTCAGATTTCTTGTCAATATGAAGTTCTGCCATGTTTTTTGGCCATATTCCCTTTTGAGATTCTTATGGAGAAATGGGAATGCAACCAAACTCCTTGTGGCAATTCCCATGTTCCATAGTTGGAAACTTGGGTCCCGTTTATTACATGAGTTACTTGGAATTGGCCTGTTTTGTCCCAGTGCCCAAGCGTAGTGAGTAGTATTTGTGATACTTGCTATTGCAATTAACAGTGTTGGTGAAGTTACCTCATGCAGGAGATGGGCTTCTGTTTTTTAAAGTACTTGCTCCTCAGCTGTTTTTTCCTATGTAGATGAAGCACTCCCCCCGCTCAGTTTGATCGACTGGAAGCTTGCAAGTAGTGTTAGTATTTTGTCTTATCATTATTTGTGCTTAGCTAACATTTTGTTTGACTTTCTAGGACTAAGTAGATTAAACTGTTTCTACTGACGTGTACACAGACTGTGTGGTTTTTAAAAATTATGTGTGTGTGTATGTGTACACACAGAGAATGATACCCCGAACCAATTTAAAATGAGAAAAGGAAAAGGCTCTTCCTAGCTAGTGTATGTGTTTATACACAGACATACACAGGTCATGCCTTTTCCCGACCCCATGACTTTTTTTTGTCTGGGGTTGCATGAGCTTATTACAGTGGTAGTATCTGCCTGCAGTGACATCTACTGACACAAGCCAAGTTCACCAATTGTCGATCTTTGCCGCAGGATTTGGCTTGGGAGCCAATGCTAGGAACCCAAGGTGCCACTGACCCACACAGACCAATTAAATTAAATGTGAAATCAATTAGAAAAACCTTTCCTAACCCTGACTTCTCTTTCATTTGGAGCTGCTGATACTAGAATGCTTTTATCTCTCCCCATTAGAAATAGATTAAATAATTGGTACTTCATTGTACACCTACTTTAAAACTTTCTTAAACACAGTGAAAATTGTAATATCTCTCTGGTTGAATGTTGGTGATAAAATAATATTTGTCTTTTCCTACAGAAATGCTGCTCATGGATTCTCCCTCATTCAGGTGGACAACACAAAGGTCACAATGAAAGAAATCTTGCTAAAGGCAGTGAAGCGAAGAAAAGGATCTCAGAAAATTTCAGGTAGGATCATTAAATCATGTCCTGGCAGTGGAAGCTTAACCCTTAGTTAAAAGGGCTTAAGAGTGTGGGACAGGAGACGGGGCTAGTGGTGTGTTGGTGTGTTTAATGGCTGCCTAGATTGTTTCAGATATCATTGCCAGAAGGTTTGGTTAGCAGGTCTATAACAAAAAAGTAATTTTATGCTGCCCCTGGAACAAAGGAAGGGACTGGTCAGTGACAGATGTGAGAAGAATGTATTCATATCAGTTATGGAAATTCTATCACTAATAATTTGTGGTAGATTAAGATAGAGCTACTTATGCTAATAATTAGTTGATGTAAAGTTGTCTTGAACACAAAATCAGTCCTAAATTTGAGTCACTGCTCTTAATTTCATGTTTTCATGTAATTTTCCATGGGAGAACTTACAGTTATTAGTGTTTGAGATATGGAAAAAAAGGAAAAGTTTGTCTTCAGTACTAATGAGTGCAAGCTTAAAAAAAAAAAGATTAAAAAAAGGTAAATCATTTGATATGCACAAATACCTATTATTATCTAATTCCTTATTACCCAATTTTATATGGAAAATAAGCTTAGGGTATTAGCTATGATATTTATATAAGAAAACATACTAGCAGTGTTGAGAAATAATTATTTGGGGGAAATAGATCAAAGATTGTCATACCAGAGACAACTTTAATATAAATTAACTCATATATGACATGCAAAATATCTTAGCCTTGTAAATAAAGAGACTTTTTAAACATTTTCAGTTTCACCTTTTGGAAAGAAAAAAAGCATTGCTCAGGTTGAAGAAAATAGTTTTGTGCTGTTTTAAAGGGAGGCATATAATCTGTTCCAGATTTAATTAGCTATCTTCTGATGAAAGCTGAAGTTTTAATAAAAGTTAGAAGAGATAACACAGTGAAGGACACGGATGAGCTGTCTCAAGGCCATATTCCAAGGAAACGATAAGAGCTGTAAAAAATGGCAGAGGAGAGCAATTGAATGGAGCAATGAAAATCTGATTCTCATAAAAAAGAGAGAGAGAGAGAGATGCTGGTAGAGGCGGTTGTAGATGAGACCTGCTAGCGTCTGCAAGCAATTTGGATGCTTGCCAGGAGTCATTGTTCACCCTCGGCTGTGGCGGCTCCGTCCAGATGTGCCAACTGCACGTTTCGGCTTTTGCCAGCTGACTGCGCCGTTTGATAACCAGCTCTCTGGATGCCCATCACTGGCCGCAGAGATAGAATTAAATGATGATGATCTTCCCACAAGTTGGGAGAGGAAACAATGCATATAAATCTTGATTTCATCTCAGCATGAGAAGTCTTTATCCATCATCACTCATAATGAACAAGTCGTTAGCTGGGATGAATGGTGTTCTGGTTTTTCCAAACACCTCTTTTGTTCATTTTTTGGGTGACTTTTATCCATTGCATGGGGGTCAAACTTCTTTGCATTTAGGGGATGATTGAAGAGGCATAGCTACTCCTTGCCAAGGGAAAGGAGATATTTTGGGGCTCCAGGTGCCAGTATAATAGCTTTTAAACAGCTTTACATAATCAAAGATATTTGATTAGCATTCATCCTCCTGTAGGGTCCTGGTTCTTTCTCTTGTTTTGTTCTTAAAATTTTTTTACATAGAGTATATTGGTGATATAATTCATTGTATTATAAGAAGGCATTATTCTGAATTGTCCAAAGAGGAGGTACAACTTTTTAAACCTTCTCATTAGAAATTCTGCTGTCACAGATTTTTTTGGACTACAAAACCCCTGTGAACTTGCTCAGATACAGCTGAGCCAATGTCTTTCCTTCAGTCTCCCATCATCTCTGTCCAGTTGCATACCTGTTTATCTATGTCCATTCCCAGCATTTATCATACACAGATTTATTTATATTTACCTTTGTGTACACATCACTGCCATTTCCATTAGAGTCTTTGCCATATCCTTGACAGAGAGTTAAACTTACTGTCCAAAAAACAGTGGTCTGCATTATTTATTTCTTTTCATACTAGAGAAGCCAATTGAGATTGATACATTTACATGCATTACTGTCCATTTTCTTTCTTTCTTTCTTCTTTTTTTTGATACACAGTCTTAACTTTGTTGCCCTTGGTAGAGTGCCATGGTGTTCTAGCTCACAGCAACCCCAAACTCTTGGGCTCAGGTGATTCTCTTGCCTCAGCCTCCTGAGTAGGATGGACTAAAGATGCCTGCTACAATACCTGGCTATTTTTAGAGACAAGGGCTCTCTCTGGCTCAGGCTGGTCTTGAACCTGTAAGTTCAGGCAGTCCACCCACCTCAGTCTCCCAGAGTGTTAGGATTACAGGTCTACTGTCCATTTTCTTAATCCAAAAAGCTTCTTAAGTTAAGACGGTTTTTCTATAGTTTTATTAACTATGGTCTCCTGAAATAGAGGAATCTCCAGTTTAGCAAAGGTACATATTTCAGGTTAACTTGGTAAAGGCAGGAGACATTTTGTGTTTTTGAACTTTGTATTGTGGAATGGACTTCTTTTGGAAGTTGATTAATGAAAATCTCTTGTCATGGAGGGAAATACCAATATATTTACTTTTAAAAATGTGTTAGTGTTGGGTGGCGCCTGTGGTTCAAAGGAGTAGGGTGCCAGCCTCATATGCCAGAGGTGGCGGTTTCAAACCCAGCCCCGGCCAAAAAACAGCAAAAAAAAAAAAAAAGTGTTAGTGTTCACAGTTGTCTGTGAAATACTTAATCCTTTATGACACATGAACTTAGTCATGAACTTGATAGGAGAGATGCCAGGTTAGAGATACGCTTCTGGAGCCCTTACCACAATTACTTCTATCTGGTCTTTGCAAAAAGGTGCCTATCATGCCCTGTGAATTAGAGTCATGAGCGCTCTCTCTTCAGACACCTTTTACCTGATTGAATGCACAGCAATGCTTGCCTTTTTGCTGTTCTTATTTAACTGAAGTGAGAAGCAGGGAAATATCCTTTCAAATTCAACAACATGTGCCATGTAGACTATTCAGTAGAGGTTAGTTGCACTAGAACAAGATTCCAGAATTCCTTTGGTAAACTGTCAGTGTACTTCTTTAATGTCTTTTATCTTTTTTTTTTCAAATTGACCACACACATCTTCACTTAATAACAATAAATTTAGAACTTAAATATTTTATTAATAAATCAAAATGTGGACTTGATGGTACTCCTAATATTTAAATACTCTGTTGTTTTTTCCTCTGGCACTCCCTCCCCAGTTTTAATTTGTAAAAAAATCAGAGAGTGGTAGATGTTTGAGCAAAAGAATTCTCCTTTAAGTAAATGGCTTTGTCAATGGAAACCCTTAGGGTTTCAAAATTGTTTTTCTTTTTAGGATAGGATATTATTACACACATTTGTAACTGATCTAAAATTTTGAGTTGCTTTATTTGTAATTATTTCATCAAGTCATGACTATTTGTGAACACTGCAGGGTTTTTTTTCTGTTAATATCCATGTACTTAACTATAGTGGTCTTTTCATAGTATGTTCTAGTCAGTTCTCTGCTAAGGCCTATTTTAAATGTCTCTTTTGAAGTTTCTTGCTAACTTTTTATTTTATTACTGACCTACTTGACATTTGGAGTCTACCTGAGTTAGCAGAAAATCTCCTCTGTTTAAGAAAATTGTAACTGGAAAATCCAATTTTAGAAGAATTAGATGAAACCTCTTTACCAATGTTAATAATTGGGTGGGTGTGTTTTTGACACAATAAAGAGTAGTAGTCAGGTCCCTTGATTTAACCAGTAAAATATGCTAACCTGTTATTTATTAGATAAAGGCTTTAGATCTTCAAGTTCTCTTTCTGCTAAGGTCACCCTCACAATCAATGACCTTCTGAGCTTCTTAGTATTTTGTTATTGTTGTTTAAAAGTGCTGTTAACCAGCCTTCTGAAGCATGATGTTGGGCATGACAGAGACGCTGTTGAGAAATGGAGACAGATCAATTTCAGTTTTTAAATTGACACAGAAATAGAGGTTTCTCTTGATCTACAAAAGAGAGAAATCATCAAAGTGAGATTTATCAAGCAGAATAGTTTTCTGCATAGCTCTGTTCCATATTTGTTATTATTATGAAATAGAGGGGTTTTCTCTCGTTATCTGCAGAAAGATTGAACAGAAGCATATTTTTCTTACCTCATGTTTTCTTGCCTTTTGATATAAAAGATAAGTTTTTATTAGTCTAAAGATCCTTTTAAGAAAATTCTTGCAATATTGTTAATAAGCCTAGCAGGATTTATTCATATTTCTCTCTTATTAAATTTCACCTAAAACTTGAAAAGAAAGTGTTAGTTTTCTCAGGTAGGAGCCCTCTTACCCTCTCTGTTTGCATCCACAGAGCACCTTATTGCTTGCTAATTTAGTTTCTTTCTCCTAGAATGTCACCAATGAGATAGTCAAGTCTCGGGCTTCTGAAACATTATTCCCTAAAATACTAAAATAGCACAGGGTGTGAAGTTCTGTTCTGAGGGACAACTAATGATGGCATCACTGGATTCTTAGGTTGTGTTTTAAAAATTCATATAATTGCTCCCTAATGTATTTGCAGCCGTGTTGTACATTCACCATCATGTGCCCCATGTGTCAGACCTGTGCTAGGTACAGGGAGACAGTGGCGAAGCACATCCACAAGGCCCTTGCTGTGGAGGGCCTTATATTCTAGAGGGAAAGTAAACATAAGGGGCTGAGAGAGGAACAGGATATGAGGGAGCTTGCTGCATCTTACAAGTTGTTCAAGGATCTCTACCTCTGAGAAATTAGTAACCTTCACATTTAAGCTGTAGTTGAGGTGTGGGTGTAGGGCACTGCCAATCAAAACTGTAACTTACTGTGTTTTAACATAAAAAGAACATTGCAGATTACTTTGCTGTTTGATTTACTTAACTCATCCTCACCTGCCAAAAATATGTTGGTGCCCAGGACAGTAAATGGTGCCATCATCTACCCGTATTCCCCAAGACAGGTATCCAGTTGGCTATCTGCATATTTACCTTTTCTGTCTCCCCACATCTGTCCATTAGAAAGTCCTGTGAGTTTTCCCTCTACAGTATACCCTGTCTCCATTTAGTCTTGTCCATCTTCATTGTATGAGTCCAAGTCACCATGACTATTCATTCATCTAGACTGCTGAAATAGCATCCTATTTCTGCTCTTGGTCCTCTACTATCTTTTGTCTACACAGCAACCAGAGAGATCCTGTAAAATATGAATCACCTTTAAATGACTTCCAGTTGCATGTAGAATGAAATGCAAACTTCTAAGCATTGTGAAATTCACTGAGATCCAAAGAGGGGAAGGGGCATATGCAGACTATACACACAAAGAAAGAGCTGGGGTAAATGCAGACTTGGTGGTTGCATTACAACAGAGGGGTACAGATCAGGCAGAGACCCAGGCAGCTAGGACGGAAAGAATTTAGAACCTATGACCTAACGTGGATCATGTGTAGTGGGTTGGTTGCAGTAGGGTCAGTCTCTGCAATATCACACGTGGGAGACCTCACTCTCATGCCAGATAGATTTAGAAAGTTGTACACAAATGAATTCATTATTTATCAAGAGTGTTTTAAAGGAATTTGTGTGTCAGAGGAGGAGTTGATCTTTCCAAAAGCAAGATCTCTTCCCAGTAGAAGAGAACTGTTGGTCAAGTAGCTTTTTTGTACAGATAGGACCTCATTTAATATGCACAACACCTCTAGAAAGTAGATTTGATTACATTTTACTTTACATGTAAGGCTTTATAAATGTTAAAAAGTAAAGGGAAAAAGGTGCTTCTTAGAATTAAGGAACTTGACAACTATTAATATATGTGTAGTTAGGTACTTATTTCTCTACACTTCCTTTATCTTAGCTGTAAAAGAAGGTAAAGTCACCCAAGTTTCCATAGTAAGTAAATGGTGAATCTAAATTGAAGCCTAAGCTTTTTTGACCTCAAAGCCCATACTCTTTTTATTCGTACCATGTTGCTTATTAGAACCCTAATGGGAGAACAAATTTAAAATTCTGTAAACAGAAATGTTCATTGATTCTGAGATCTAAATGCACTAGGGAAGTGCAGCATTTAAAGGAACCCTGTGGTGAATCTGGATATAAAGCCAGGAATTCTTTTTGTAATTGCATAGTTTGTCTGTGTTGGTGTCAGTTTTAATGTTTTATGTCTAGCTTTCTTAAAGCAACATCCACCTGTCCTGAGCTGCCCTATGAGAAAGGGAAATCCACATGTGTTTTAGATGAAGTAGGGTTTTTACCACTCTTTTAGCCTGAAATGCCCTCCAAGGACTAAAGTAAGCTAAAGAATCTTCTAGCTGTAGGGTTGAACAGAGTCCTACATCTGTGTGATTGTAAAGACAGAAAATCCAGTAACTCTTTCTTCTATGAAAGTAGAATGTAGAAGCAGAGACACAGATATGTGGTTTCCTTATGCAATGGATAAGGATAAGGATATGTGGTCATCCTTAATTAAAGAAAAAGAGTAAAAGGTAAATAAAACTGTTTAAATGTTCTTTGTCCAAAGGCAGTAATTTCTGTAGACAACTGTTCCTCCTTATGAAAGAATAAATAATTATGCTAATGCCAGTCATGCATAGGTACTAAATAAGAAGTCAAGACCTTATACTCAGTATCGAACGACCCAGTGGGAAAATGATATAGTAAATTAGGGTTGTAATTTACTATATGCTTACAGTGTTTCTAAGGTATTTCAATGTATAACTCAGGTGCCCCAGCAAGAAGCTCCAAGTTAAATATTCCTCCTTGCCTCCCCTCTCTGCTTCTTTATCTTTTTGTTTCATCTTGTCTGAGCCTCCCCGTCTGGAGTGCTCTGAAATTCCTGATGGATCTTCTCAAATACAGAGCAGAGCACGTTAAAGATGGCCTTGCAGTCAACTATTTTATCCAGAAAGCCTGGAAATTTAGAGTATTTATGTCAAGCAAAAATCTTTTGGAACCACTTTAGAGACCCAATTATTTTAGAAGGGTCTTACGAGCTCTCCCAACTGCCACATCAGAAAAACTTGAAATCTGTCATTCACCAAAACTACATTTGACCAGCATTTACTCTTCCGGCTAGTCACTAATCTTTTAGAAATTCCTTTTCCATTACGAAATCTATTCATTCACTTCATCTGGGGCAGTCACAAGCATGGATTAGATTAGTGAAAAAGTAGAATGAAAGGAAAAGAAATATGCCCTAAGAGGCTGAGAGTTGGTGTGGGAGGGACAAACAGTTCGGAGGCAGAGGACCTTCTCCTGGGGTACTAGGGAGTAATTCCAGAGCACCACTAAGTTCATAGTAGCTGCCCAGGAAATACTGCTACATGTTGATGTAGAAATGTTTAAAAAGATGAAGAAAAATCTGTCTTAACCTAAGAAACTGTATGTGTAATGATGGTACTTAACCTCTCTGAGCATGAGAAAGGTTGCATAAGGATTAATCCAGGCACCATATGAAAAGGCTGTGTGATTTTATTTTTTTATTATTTCTTATAGCATAACTATGTACATTAATGCAGTCATGGGGTACAGTGTGCTGTTTCATATACATTTTGAAATACTCTCATCAAACTGGTTAACATAACCTTAATGTCATTCTCTTAGTCATTAAGTAAGGCTGTGTGATCTTAAGTGCTATATGACTCTAAGATCCCTGTTTAGTTCAGCAGTCATCATCAAATCCTGCCTGCTCTGTAACCAGAGCTGTACTAAAAATCAGACAGAAAACCCAGTGAGTACATAGAAAAAGGGGCACTAAAATATGGTAAACTAACAAGCAGATGTATACAAGCTACTAAAGCAGCACAGATAAGGGAGTAGTTGAAACTATTAGGTGGGGTAGGGGACTAAGAAAAGATGCTCTGGAGTGATTTCTTTGATGACTTTTTTGAAGATTAATTAGAACTTTGCCAGATGGGTAAATGAAAAGAAGAACAGGCAGAGGAGTAAACATGCTTTGAGATATAGTCATAGAACATAGAAGTTCCAAATTACTGGAACAAAACGTGGGCAGAGAGTAATCTACAGGAACTAAGCTGTGGCCAGATGCGGCCAGGCCAACCCTGATAGTATACTAAAAAATGGAAGAGGTATATTCATTTGTTGCGGGCTTATAACAAGCACTGTGTAGGTACTGGAGATTTTACAGAGACCAAGAAATGGTCCTTACCCTCAAGGGGCTTACTGTTTAGTTGGGGAGTCAAGCAAATAAGCAGTCAATTATGATACCGTGCATGGACGCATATGGAAAGAGGAGAGTCCTGACTCCCAATCTTAGTCAGAAAAAACTATCCTGAGCACATTATCTGACTTAGACCTGAAGGTGAATAGAAACTGGCAGCTGAAGAGGGATGGGAAAGTGTTCAGACTGCAGTGTTCATCCTTTGGGACTAGGTCATGTTTGTAAACTGTGTTGAATTTGAACATTATTCTGATGACAGAGAGGAGCCATTGAAAGGAAGGCAATACAATCAAAATTTCTTCTGTATTATACAAATAGATTAGAGGCTACAAAACATGAAGCAGAGACATCTGTGCAGAAGCTCTTGAGAAATCTGTCCAGTAGATGATGAAACCCTGAGTTAAGGTGTGGAGAAGAGTGGAAGGTGTTCTATTCGGGAAACAGAGGGATGGATACCATGAGAAAGTCTGATTTCTTTTATTAGAGCTGAGTACACAGGGAGAATTGAAATAGCTTGGAGGTATTAAAGACACACATATTTAAATTAAAATTAGATAGTTGTTGAAAAGAATCAAACATTTTTGAGGTATGTGAAGTAAAAAGTGAAGATTTCTTCTAACTTCCTTTGATGTAACTCCTTTGGTTTTGGGGTTGTTTTTTTTTTTTATTTATTTGTTCAGTTCACACACAGAGAGATATACATACAGGTTATAAGTTTCCTGTGGTCAGGTCCCTGTTTTTTTGTTTTTGTTTTTATTTTACATGTTCAACATTTATCAAGGTACCTGTCAAATAATAGGAGGTCATTCAGTAGAAGTTTTTTAAATGAAGTAATGAAAAGTGTATATGAGTAACGGGTTTTTTGTTAATGGTATCACACAATATAGATGATATTAATATATGATAAGCATTATTCTGTATCAGAATGACCACATATTTTTATCTTTTTAGGAAATTTATTTAACGTAGCTCTTTATTGAATAATGTTTACATTATTTTCAAATTTTCACTATTATAGAAATCTTCAATGAATAATCTGGTATGATATTCATTGCACATTTGTGCTAAATTTTGAATATAGGATTACTTGTTAGAGGTTTACTTATCTAAAATGTTAAAAAAACAAAAACCTGCCCTTTCACAAGTTTATATGCATTCTTTAATGTCCTAAGAGATTATAGGGTGTGTGTCTTTTCCCATCCCCTTACCAGCACTGGGTGTTATTCATCTTTAATTTTCGCCAAACTAATGGTTAGCAGTTAGTATTTCATCTTAATTTGTATTTCTGTGTCTTAGTGTGTAGTTTAGTATTTCTTTTTTTAAGAGTCTGATATTTTATTTAGAATTTCTCGTTCCAGGTCTCAAGAAAGAGATGCTGTCACAGCATCTACAAATGTAAAATACAAGTACATATAATCAACAGTTCAGGGATTCCTACTTAAAGATGTATCACAATCTCTTCTTTTAATTATCACAATGATTACTTGTTGTAGTTTAGTATTTTTATTTATTATTTATTTATTTATTGAGACAGAGTATTACTCTGTTACCCTGGGTATAGTGCTGTGGCATCATAGCTCACACTAACCTCAATCTCTTGGGTTCAAGCAGTCCTCTTTCCTCAGCCTCCCAAGTAGCTGGAACTATAGGCACCAGCCACAATGCCTGGCTAATTTTTCTATTTTTAGTTGTTCAGGCTGGTCTTGACCTCCTGAGCTCAAGCAGTCTACCCACCTTAGCTTTCTAGAGTGCAAGGATAACAGGTGTGAGCCACCACACCCTGGCCAGTTTAGTATTTTTAAATGAGTTTATTTAGCCATTTATCTTATTAAAGGATAGTTCTTCGGGCAATCAATTCTTTTAGTAGAAAAAGAAATTGAGAAGAAGTCAAATTTCAGAATATCATTTTTAAGATATGCTCTGTAGTTTAGAACCCAGTTCTCCTCTGCCTCACTTCCCCACTTCCTGCCCAAACAGGTGCACACACACTCTCACACATGTAGGAGAAAGACACATATCCAAGCCAGGTAACTTCAGTTGTTTGCCTACTGGCCATACAATCACAAGCAAAGCTTTTGTTTATGTGTTCAAAAAGAGAGTCGGGTAATTTACCAAACTGCATTTCGCCTCATTCGAGACCTTATGTTACCTGCTTGCTTTGTCATCAAAACCACTTATAAAACAGATTTTCAGCTAAATTGCTGTTAAATACTTTGCTTCAGTCTGGTACTTGTCATAGCACCTAGAAAATGCATCACAATCTGGAAATCAGAAATGTAGACAAAAACGTTGTCACCCCTCACAGTTTATTTGGGGAGGCAGATCTAAGGGCACGTCTGGCAGCATTATGAACAGCACTGGCACCAAGGGCAACTGTAGGGGGTTAATGGGGACCCTGCATCATTCCTTGCCATGTGCCTGGTGAGTAAACTCTTAGAAGTTTCTGGGAATGGTAGCGAGTGGGGAAAAGGCTGCAACCAACAATCAGTGTCACAAAGTGGGGATGAATAATTTGCTGAGGAGACCGTTGAGACAGATGTTTAATTAGCTGAAGTCACCGTGGATAAATTGGGAGAGGACTGCCTATGCAGAGAGATGCCTTTTTTCCCCTCATCTCTCATGTAACTTTTTTTTTTTTTTTTTGTCCTTACCATTTTCTTTTTGAAGACAACATCCTCAGATTGGGGAGACTAGGGAGAGATGGGGAGGAAGGTAGAGAGAAAGTACCAAGGTAATGATTTCTATTTGATTATACCTACTCAACACTTAACTGCATTCCAGGTGTTTTTGTACTTAACCTTTACAAAAGACCTTGTGAGATGGGTGTTTTGTGTGTGTGTGTGTGTGTGTTTATGGTTGAAAAACTGAGGAGATAGATATATATGATTGGGGGGGAGAGATGCATGCACAGTTGTGTGTGTTTCTAATGAGTCATATAAATGAGATTTGAACCCAGATCTTTTGATTTTTGAACCTGGTGTTTTTCCCCTTACTTCATAGCTTCTTTACTTAAAATGTAAAGTGAGTAAGAGAGCTTTCTAGAGTAAAAGTAATATTCTGTATATTGCTAGAAAATCTATGTATCAACAGGACTGGGGTCACAGAAGTATATGCATTTGTAAAACTATCAAGTGGTAAGATTTGTGTTGTCATTTTACCTAAAAGTAAAAAAGATAATCTTAAATGTAGAACTCCAGTTAATGACATGCACACTGAAATGTTTAGGAGCAAATGTCCTGGTGTTCTTAAATTTGAAATGCCTTTTTAAAAAACAGATTATTGTATAGATATGTGATAAAGCAAATATAGTAAAAGGTTAATCGTAGGATCAAAGTGATGAGTACATGAGTTTTCAGTATACAGTTCTCTCAACTTTTCTGTGGTTTAAAATGCTCACATAAAATGGGAGAGAACTCATAAAAATTAAAAATGTAATTTAGAGTCTAATGGATATTGATATGAATTTCTGAACTTACAAACATCCTTATTGCATAGAAAACACTAATCTTTATTCCTTTTTATAGGATTTTTTAATTATACATTAAGTAACATCTTTGAGGTTACAGCTTCTTCTTTGACCTATGGTTTTAAGTTGCATATACAATATTATAATTGTTGCTACTCACTGATACTCAAAATTGGCCAGACAATCTGCCAAACACTATTTTTTTTATTATATCTTAATCCTTAAAACAGCTATTTGAGGCTTGGCACCTGC
>NW_003852409.1:28369161-28376548 GCF_000181295.1 Otolemur garnettii | reverse complement strand
GTACTGCTAGTCACTGTGCAGTGCTTCCTCCCACTGGATAAGGGAGGGCTCACAGGTTCACAGCTCTCCCTAGAAAGACCAAATGCCCCAGCTTCATTTGGGGGTAGCAGCCAGACTCAGTGGAACGGGCACAGGCCTTGGGACCACCCCAGCCCAAGTTCTCAGTCTAGCTATACCTTTTGCAAGCTATGAAGTTAGACAAGTCATCAACCCCACTTACCTCATCAATCCCCCTTATTTTTTCTGTACGTAAGGATAATAATAATAGCTACCTTGGAGGGTGGTTGTTTTGACTAAATACATGAAAAACACTTAGTTCATAGTAAGTGCTCAGTGGGTGTCAGCTGGTGTCACCCCTGTTGCAACTCTATGCCAGGCACACCATAAAACCTGGCATTCTGTTTAGGATTTGATTTATTTCCTTTTCTGTCCATATGACTTGGCTTTTGCCTTCACCTTTTGTTTTCCAGTGAAATAAGTCTATAGAAATCTTATACCCTGTGACAGAACGAGCCTTTGAATTATGTTTGAATTTGAATCTACTGGAAGCATCCTTAACTTTGAACAAGGAGAAAACTAGATCCAGAGAGTCAACTCTAGTGAGTTTTTTTTTTTTTACTAATAACAAAACCCATGCCATAAGGGATGGATTAATGGTCAAAAGGCTCATTCATCATATAGCTTATACAAACAAATTTAAGTTCCTATGCCCAAGACTCTTAGAGATAAGGCCGGGCGTGTGATGGCTCAAGCCTATAATCCTAGCTCTCTGGGAGGCTGAGGTAGATCTCTTGAGCTTAGAAATTCAAGACCAGCCAGAGCAAGAGTGAGAACGTGTTTCTGCTAGAAATAGAAAAACTAGCCAGGTATTGTGGCAGGCCACTGTAATCCCAGCTACACAGAAGGCTGAGGCAAGAGCATCACTTGTACCCAAGAGTTTGAGGTTGCTTATGGGGGGTCACTCGAGGTTAGGGCATCAGAGTGAGACTCTATTTCAAAACAACAAAAAAAGAGATTCTAGAGATAAAGTGAATAAACTATAACTGCCAATCGCGAACATATTTGCAAGTGATTTTATGATAAAGAGCCATGTATTAATAGTCTAGTAGCTCACAGAGCCTGTTACTTCTTATCAAAAACATTTAAAAGAGGAAATATACTTAAATATCAGTATGATTTTTGAGGTAATAATTGTGGGATTATAAACTGAGAGGTTTCGAGTGCTACAGGTGCCTCTGAAATCTCTCCAGCTTGCGGGAAGAGTCTCAGTCTCCCCCAGAAGAAGCAGACAGCCCTCTTTCTTTAGCTAGGCCGTTCAAGAGTTTATCCTATTATTAATAGTAGCTGCAAGGAAAACTTTTCTGGGAGAACTCCTTCTAAGGCTGATTGTAGCTACTTTTTGTGAAAAGTCCCCCCCTGCTTTAGAAAAGTTACCCCACAGAAGACGCCTCCAAAGACCAGCTAGGGGCCTGAGACACCCACCTCCTATTCCACTGCTGGCAGATCCCTGACACTGGAGCCCTTTCCTCCCCATAAGCAATTTAAAAGGCAGTTTTAACAACTGAGGGAATAACTTTACATAAAGAGTTTTTCCTTTTTGAGTAAATTGCAAATAGCAGTACTTTCTGCTGCATATCTGCAGCGGCTTTAAGTGCATTAAGAAAAGAACAAAAAGAAAAATGGCTAGTCAGTGAGGTTATTTCTTTTTCTGCCTTACAATGATAATAATGTCCAGAGACAAAGGTAACTTAAAATCGGGAAAATGGCATTGGATTAGCACTGTGAGGCAGGTCTGAGGAGAGGACATATCGGCATCTACCTCTCTGGTTACCTAGCTACTAATCACGGTATGGCAGTCAGCCAGGTGTGGAGATTTGACTGTGTCATCGAACCAATTTTTCAAACCGAAAGTCAGCGAGATGTGATTAAAGCCCAAGTGCTGCAGAAGATACGAGGTAGTCTATTGGAACTCCTCAATCTTCCCAGAAACTGTCACCACATAATCATAGAAATATCAAATCATAGCAAAACTTCAGCTTTCCTTTTTTTAATGCACACTACATTTAATAGCAGAACAATGTAAATTAAGATAAAGTGTTTTTTAGGTTTAAAAAACCGCGAGGGTCAGGCAGATCTCTCAGGTACAGCATATCTGAAACCAAACTTGCCATTCAATAAATGTTTATAAAGTCTCCACTGTATTCCAGGCAGTGAATAAGAATGACAGTTGCCTGTTCGCAGAGAGCTAACACTCTAATGGGGAAGATGGCCAATGAAAAGCAAACCAGGCTTGGCACCCGTAACACAGTGGTTATGGTGCCAACCACATGTATCGAGGTTGGCGGGTTCGAACCCGGCCCAGGCCAGCTAAACAACAATGTCAACTACAACAACAACAAAAAAAATAGCCAGGCTTTGTGGTGGGTGCCTGTAGTCCCAGCTACTTGGGAGGCTGAGGCAAGAGAATCTCGTAAACTCAGGACTTTGAGATTGCTATGAGCTATGACGTTACGATACTCTACCGAGGGTGACATAGTGAGACTCTATCTCAAAAAAAAAGAAAGGTAAACCAATAAGACACTTCTGACAGGGATTCTTGCTTCCAACTTTTATAAGTCCTTCAATTTGCTGACAGAAAAGACTTCCTTGAGTCCCCGGGTTTGTGAGTTCCCCTCCTGAATAGAGTGTCTCTTGTCCCCCACATCAGCCATTACCTCAGTCTTTCCATTTGTTTCCATACATCTACTATTAGGGTACCAACACCACTCCCTCATGGAAGGAGAAGTGAACAGGGTAGGAAGGGCTGGGTAAATTCAGGAGCAGCAGGTGACTCCATCTGGTTCAACAGAAACAAGCCATGTCTCAGCCTTGGAAGCTGCTAGAGGGAATAGTATCCCTCAGCCACTTGGTCCTGTGGCAAAGATGCCATGGTCCCCAGTCAGTTCCTAACACACTGGACTTGCTAGGGTGAGTACTTGCAAAAGAAAAGGATGAGAGGTCTTCCTGTTCCTTGGGGAGAGGGATGCTGAGTTGTGATTTGAGTAAATGAAAGCTCCAGTGGGAAGGCTCTGACTTCCTTGTGGTTTACCAGCACCACAGTTGGCCCAGAGTTGGTGGCTGACACATTGTGTGGAATGAAAGGCAATCTAGGGCATGTAGCTGCTTCACTCTCCACTAGCCTAGGCCACTGCTTTCTGTTTGGCAGCAGACTCACTGTTCTTTGATTGTCAGATATCAAACTCCCTCAGAGAATTAAATTGTCAAATGAAAATGTAAATGTCTTAGCAATGAAATTGGTATCAGTTGAAATTAGTGTTGCTGCCCAGGTTTCCATAATGATACAGATCTCTCAGGAGTCCTTGGGAGCCAGAGGAGTATGTACACCAAAAACAGTCATTTTAAGCATCAGTAGTCAAGAAAGGGTGCCCAGCTGGAGGAAGCTCATGCACACACTGTATTAGAAGGAAAAGTATAGCAAACTCACTTTCCAAAGGGGGTCTGTGTGTGAAAGAAGGGGAAGGGCCTCCACTGTATCCTCATCCTCTAAGGTGAAAGTTAATAGATACTGTCTGTCTCATTTTTTTTTTAAGAGTCTTATTTTGTCACCCTGAATAGAGTGCCATGGCATCATAATTCACAACTACCTCAAACTTTTGGGCCCAAGCGATCTTCTTGCCTCAGTTTCCCAAGCAGCTGGGACTATAGGCACCTGCCACAGCACCTGGCTATTTTCAGAGATGGAGTCTTGCTCTTGCTCAGGCTGGTCTTGAACTCCTGAGTTCAGACAATCCACCTACTTGGCCTTCCAGAGTGCTAGGATTATAGGTATAAGCCCAGGTACTTGGCTTATATTCTCTGATATTGATAATGATTTTTAAAAATACCTGAATAAGAATGCTAATAAAAAATATGAAGGTAAATACCAGAAGAAATCACCAACAACAGCGTAACTAATTGCCTATAAGGAAGGACTCAGGAATGGACCAGATTCCTGTGTTCATCATAAGACTTACAGCATTACTTTTAAAACTATGTATGTGTAAGTTTGATAATTTAAAAATTTTGAAATTCATGAAAAGAAAACAGCTTACTGTGAAATTCTCAGTCTTAGATTTCTCTCTCCCTCACTTACATGGACTTTCCCTATTTGGAAATTTCCTTTCTCCTAAAAGCAACTGTCCATCCATTTCATCATGTTGGATGTCAAATTTCTATGAGAACATCATTATTAAATACTCACTTCTCATATAAACATTTCTAAACTTTTTAAGACCAAAATATTATGTGAATATAGCCATTTTATTGTGATTTTTGCCAACATTTTGTTTCTGTGACCTGTATTTTCCGTAGGTTAAAACACAAGCTATTAGCTGAATTCTCTGTCCCATTCTAAGAATGACTAATTTCTCAAATATAAATGAAAACAGCTGCTTTTCCATAACATTAGAGTTCTAAACAGCTGTCACATGTACATTTTGACATTCTTTTTTCTTTTTAAGTAGGGACAAAAATTAGTTTACTGAATCTGCTAAACTGGTTAAGTATATCATCAAACTTCTGTGGAGAGGTAGAGAAAAGGTCATCAAAAAGTCCACTGATCTAGAATGTAGACATTCCAAAAGTCCTGAACTTACTTAAAATGAAAACCTGGTGATGAGACCCTTTTCTGTGCCAAGAACATAAGGTCTGTAAGGGGCTGGCAGTGGCTGCTGCACCACTGCCATCTTTGCCAGCCAGCCTGAGCCTCAGCAGGCAGCCATTGTTCTCTCTCTTTGGCTGAAGGGATTGTAGAGTGCCAGCTTGTCTTCCGAAAGCCTTCATCAGTGCTTTCTCCTCCTCTGCAGCCCTTGGAAATTTATGTCAGGAGATGGCTATTGTGGATCACAAGATCATGCCGTCTCTGTTAGCTTAAAACTTGGCCTTCCCACTACTTGCTAGGTGACCTTGGTCAGGTCATTCTCCCTCTCTGATCTCTTTGCTTTAAACTCTTCTTCGGTAAAATAAGCTCCCAACTAGAACACAGGTTATATTTGGTAGTCTTAACTGTGGAGCTTTGTTCTAGAAGAACCTTCCTAGTTCCACTGTTATTCCTGCTTTTTTAGCTCTCCGGACTCTTCTGAGTTTCTTATGCAACTTGAACTTTATTTTTCCCACTGATGAATAAAAAAATAATAATATTAGTATCTTCTTCATAGCATTATTTTCAGAGTGAAATAGAAATCTGTGCAAAGCACCAAGTACCCAGTGAATCTTAGCTGCTATAATTTTATTACTCGGTAAATGTTAGTCTTGTCCCTTCCTTTCAATTTCAGTTATGAGATCTACTCAAACTCACAATTTTGTGATCTAACACTTTATTTTTATACAATATGAAGATGACTGCTTTGAGTCATAGTTCAACAGAGGTTTCAGCTGCTAAGGAATCTAGCTCAAATTTAGTCCACGTTAGGTACAGCCCAGAATGTGTGCATCTGTCTGCCCAGCTGCTCATTTGAGCTCTTCCAGGGGTCTGAGGCCCCTTGTCAGAGCAGCAAAGCATCAGTGAGAACACAGGAGTGCACATGTAGGAATGACCTAGCATTCCTCTGGAGCACCCTGCATCTGGAGCTGGATATGCAGAAGGGTTAAAAGCTGGAGAAACTTCAGTCATAAATTTTCTTTTCAGCAGGACTTCCCAGGGAACATCTGACATTAGCAGAGAGGAAATGCTGATTGGCCTGGGAGTCAGCTGAAGGAGACAGGAACTGCAGTGGAAGCTGCTGGATTTACTGTTATTAGCAAGGCAAATGGAAAGCCAGCAGGGCAGCCTGGCTCCCAGATAATAGATCTAACTAGAAAGAAAACTCTGAGAAAGGAAAATGGCTGGCAGCCTCAGCTCCTCTTCTGCCATTTTCCCCATTGCTTTCACTTTTTAGATTTGCTAGTAGCACAACCAGAAGCATATTTTAATATCTTAGGTTCTAAGTCACAATTGGCTTAAAATAAAACAGGCTATATAATTCAGCTTCTTATCTGATACCTCAAGAGTTGAACTTAGTAAAATGTACAAAATTGCATTAATATATTAATAGTAACAAATAGTAACTATCTATTGAGCACTAATGTGCCAGACTAAGTGTTTTACATGTGTTACTATCTCACTTAACCTATAAGATAACCGCATGAGTTAGAAATTATCATTATCCTCTAGTTAGAGATAAAGAAACAGTACTTAGAGCACTTGAGTCATTCCCCAGGGTCTTAAGGATTGGTAGAGAAGTTGAGATTTCAACCCTGCCATCACAGCCTTACCAATTCAGTGGAAGGTATTGAAGCAAGAGCTCAGATGGCTATTATGGAGTATAAAACTGGACAGGGTACTAGGAGTGAGAAAAGGACTTAACTGAGGCTTGTGTCCCAAGTGAAAATACAACCCCCACAGGTACAATGGTTGTTAGAAGGAAGGTGGGGCAGGCAGAGAAGAGCCTTGTTGGCAAGTGGAGCCAATCTCTGAAAGGTCTGGTCCCCATAACAGGGAGCGGGGCAGATGGACAGTCAGCAGCAGGGTAGCACAAGGACACAGGGGGAACTGCAGGTCCCAGCAGCAAGAACCAGAGAAGCAGATGCTGCTTGGCATCTAAGGACAGCCACACAGAGAGCCACATCCTACACAGGGGTAACAGGTGAGGTTATAGGTAACAAGTGAGTAAAAGTCCCAATTATCTCTAGGAAAAAAATCTTTTTAAAAATGCTTTTCAGAGTCCCCACATACTGTAATTTTTCTCATTAAATCATATAGCTTCTTACTCTAGCATTAGAATAGCTAAAAATAAATATCTTTAAATGCTAAAATTAAACTTAACATGCTCCTACTGTAGAAGGGGCTGGAGACCACCATCTACCCAGTTATTAATAATTCAGTTAATCATTCATCAGACATTTCCTAGGTTCCATAATTGCAAAGATGAATAAGACTTCTGCTTAACACTCATACACTTGGGGATCATTGGGTCACTAAGAGTTATGGCAAGTAGAATTCTCTAGACTGTTTAAATGTCTCCCCCTCTTTTTCCTCTCACTTTTACCAAGCAAGTATAGTTGAATTCAGAATGATTAAATGTATGATTTATGCACAAGGAAATCCAGGCAGGCAGGCAGCATCAGAAGGCAGGGCAGGATTTCAGAAAGGCACACTGAGAACCTTGCAGGGCACAGGCCTGAGGGCAAGTTTGGACTGGGAGCAAAGGCGGTTACCTGGATGAGATGAAGGCCAAAGCTATATTTTAAAAAAGGAAGCCTTGTTATTGGTTGGCCTAGAATTTGTAGAAATTCTCTTGCCTTGGAGCACAGAGCCTATGGATGAGATTGGAATGTTAAGTGGAACAACTTTCTTTTTTTTTTTTTTTTT
>NW_003852409.1:28351207-28368920 GCF_000181295.1 Otolemur garnettii | reverse complement strand
CCTTAGGTGTACGTGGCTGGTGCCTTAGCCCATTGAGCTATAGGCACCGAGCCGAACAACTTTCTTTATATGAGGAAAGGAAGGAGACCAGTCCGTAACCTGGTAGGGCCTGACATCATTCATTGTGTGGGCTGAGGAGGGGTCAGAAGGGGAACAGTGAGACAAGTAGGTGCACAGAGTCAGAGAACAGAGAAGACTTGGGGGATAATCATAAAGGAGTGATTTTGACAGACTGGAGGAGCAGGTAGCCTGCGTGAAGGGAAGAGCATAACAATAACATGCGGTTAGGAAAGCGTGACCTGTGTGTACTGAACAGTGAGACCAGTTTGACTGAGCTAGGAAACATAGATGGATAAGAAATCAGGATAGATAGAAAGCTTTGAGAGTAGGGTGAGGAGTTTGTATGGAGCTGGTAGGCCACAGGATGTTGTGAGAGAATTTTAAGCACAGAAGTGATAACCTTCAGAGTTTGGCTCTAGAGAGCACCCTGAGGTAATGGCAAAGAATGGATGGCTGGAGGCCAGGAACAGTTGGGAGACCAATACCACGGCCTGGATGAGCATCTTTGCAAAGGAGTTGTGTTAAGTGGGCAGACCTTGGGAGTTGATTTAATGTCAACAAGGAGGAAAGCTAAGAAGTATTCCGGACTTGCCAGTGCTTTGTTCATTGTGCTGAGTCCTTAGAGGACAGAATCAGTCTTACTTGTCTTCACATTTACAGTGCCTAGCTCAGGGCATGGCACATGGGAGGAGTTTGGTAAATATTTGCTGAACAGCTAAGTTAATTCATTGGGAGAATTGTGGTGTCATCATTGCAAACCTAGTTACAGGGAAAAAGGGCTAGCTTTAGAAGAGAAGGGTAATAAGTTTATAGTTGAATACCCTATAAAATTAGAAGCAAAAAAAGGGGGGGGCTTCAAGTAAAAAAAAAAAAAGAAAGTGTTCTCTGTTCTTGCAAAGGCAGGCCCATGCTATTCACTGTCACTGGTGCTTTGCTGGAGAATTAGTGGGAACTACTAAGAGGCTCTTTTGTCCTACCCAAGGTGTGAGCCCCTTCCACCAGGTCCACTGGCACCAACTTCTTAATAGACACGATCATTCCTGGTGCCTCACTGACTCAACTCAACAGCACATCAAGTATAGGCAACTACTGTCTGACCCTCATTTTAACTTGGGTTCAGAGAAGATGTAGTTTGCCCAAGCTAGTCTCTGACATAAATAGATTTGAATGAAAGTCTTCAGATTCCAGTGCATCATAACAAAGTCTGATGATTGAAAACAGTTTGGCCCTAAGCTCGCTCTCCATTGACTTGGATTGGAGTCATCATTTTCATGTAGCTCAGAGAAGGCTGCAGACAAATGAAGTCTCCTTTTTATTTGTTTCTTTTGTTTTTGTCCTTGGGTGCTTGTGACTAAATTCACTAATTTCACTGGCTGTCAAGGCCGTGTTAAGGAAAATGGGTTTGAACTGCTGTGGTTTTTGAGTACTGGACTGGATGTCAGAAACCTTTGCCATCACGGGAAATTCTGTCACTCTGGATTTACTATCGGTTCCCCACAGCTGAATTCCTCAGCAGTGTGATTTAGCACCCTGGCTCCCCATCAACCAGTTTTGGCATTTATTTGAATGCATTACCCCACTGGTTTCCATAAACTATTTTACAGTTGTTTAAAATAAATGACTGTTTATTTCCACAAAAACCATCTGTATTTCTTTACAGAGCAACAGATAACTGTATGTAAAATTTGGTAGTGTCACAGTGAGTCAAGTTAAGAGAAACAGATTGGATTGAAAAATTGGATGCTTAGGGACAGTGCTAAAGGTTTCCATCCTCTCTAACGTGATATCTGGATTCGAAGGAGGGAAAAAATACTTTACTTTTTTTTTTTTTTACAAGTAATACCAGGCCTTCTTTC
Organism: Otolemur garnettii; assembly: GCF_000181295.1. NCBI lineage: Eukaryota > Metazoa > Chordata > Mammalia > Primates > Galagidae > Otolemur > Otolemur garnettii. The sequence goes on along the minus strand of NW_003852409.1, from coordinate 28,367,004 downwards.
TCCAAAGAGAAGTACATTCACACTAGCCAGATAGTGACAGGATGTAGACTGTTAGCATTCCTCACGGTATGAAGTATCTGCTCTTTCTAGCACAGTCTCTGCTATGATGGTGTGTAAGACGCTCCTGTTCATCGGCTCCCAGCCTTCTGCAACTTTTGAAGCTTTTGGTTTTATATACCTTCCCTCCTCTTGTTCTAACACTGGATGGGCTCCACTTAGACCTGTGCTATAGCTGAGATAACCTGGGTAGGAGATGTGTTGGGATAGATTGCTGCGGCTAGAGAAGGTAGGCCCAGGTGAAGGAACCAGACTGATCAGGAGGAGGACCTGGCCCCTCACAGTGGTGTTCTTCCACTCTCCAGCCCATGTCCAGATGAGTCAGCTAGATCCACACTAGCATCATCCTTCCCCAGGAAGCTCAGACAGAGCTGGGGCACTAATGGGAGTCTCCAGACAGTAGGGGTATTTCAAATAAGATGAAAGTGGAGCTCTTAAATCTGCTTTGGAGGGTGAGCAGGTCAGGATGGAAACAAGTGGCTAGGGCTTGTTTCATCACACATATTTACCAAACACAGCTGTATGCCGAGGCTGTCCTGGGAATGCAGGGATGTTAAAATGTGCTTCAACTTGCATACACCTAGTAGTACAAGAGATCTTTTTAGTATAGAGTGCACAAAAAGAGTCCAGAGGAAGTGGCATGTAAGCAGAGCTTTTTTACTCCTTGAGTAGGAGCAAACATGGACTAGAGAAATGACATAGAGGAAAGATTGTTCCAGTCTGAGGGACTAGTATGAGCAAAGAGTCAAAATGAGCGTCAAAATGGCTTGGTTTGGAGGGTATGAGATGAGACTAGTAGCAGACTTTCAGAGGTTCCAGCCCTTGATACAGAACTACAGACCCCACTCTCTGAGTGCAGCTTAAAAACAGAAGCAGTGGCTCAGCACCTGTGGCTCAAGTGGCTAAGGCGCCAGCCACATACACCTGAGCTGGTGGGTTTGAATCCACCCCGGGCCCGCCAAACAACGATGACGGCTGCAACCGAAAAATAGCCAGGCGTTATGGTGGGGGCCTGTAGTCCCAGCTACTTGGGAGGCGGAGGCAGGAGAATTGCTTGAGCCCAGGAGTCAGAGGTTGCTGTGAGCTGTGATGCCACTGTACTCTACCCAGGGTGACAGCTTGAGGTTCTGTCTTAAAAAAAAAAAAACAACAGAAGCAGCAACCCAGCTATGGACCAAGCAGCTGAAGGTCCCCACATTTAGTGAAAACTGTGGGCCAGCCATCCTTCTACTTACACTTTTTTACCTGTATTAGCTCATTCAATCATTGTAGCAGCTGTAAAAGATAGGTCCTATTTTTCTTCTTTTACAGATGGGAAAGTTAGGTACAGAAAGGTTAAGTAACTTACTCAGAGTCACACAGCTAGTAAGTTGGAAGTTCAAACCCAAGCAGTCTGGCTTATAGACCCACTTAAAACACACTCTCAAATGTACTGGTATCAGCAGAATTTTCACACCTAGATATACACCTAATATTAAGCTTAGGGCAGGATTCAAATCCACACCTTTTCTCCACCTTTTGGTGCTGTAAGGCTAGACTCCTGACACACCATCACTTATCAAAGTCCAAATGGAGGCATCAGAACTGCTCTAGAGGGATGTGTATAGGATGGTGTCACCCTTTGTTTTCCACAGCACCATGTAGAATCCACAGGAGACAAGGTATAGTTATTCAAGTGGGGGTGACACTGCAGCAGATGAGATCTGACCCCTGGCCTGGAGTCCCGGCTTGCCTTTGTAAGCAGCCTTTGGGTGCCAGCAGCCTGGCCCCAGATGCTCCAGTCAGCCTACTTCACCTTTGCTATAAGCTCCTTTGAACAGTTTGGAAGCCTGTGTGATCTGCCCTGTGGCTTGATTCTGTTCCTTGGGAATCCTCGAAGAGGCTTTATCCCATTTTGTTCCTGGCTTCCCAGCTGCTTCAGCATCTTTCTAGCAGCCGTCATCCCACACGACTATGAGAAGCCAGATCTGGTGGGAGGAGGCTCCTGAGGCCACAGTCCCTAGTCTAGTCTAGCTCGGGAATAATCTCTTAAGATTGTTCAACCTCATTTTTAAAAATTGGATTTTTTTTCTTTTCTTTTCTTTTTTTTTTTTTGAAACAGAGTGTCATTATGTCTCCCTTGGTAGAGTGCTGTGGTGTCACAGCTCACAGCAACCTCAGACTCTTGGGCTCAAGCGATTCTCTTGCCTCGCCTCCCAAGAAGCTGAGACTACAGGTGCCTGCCACCATGCCTGGCTGTTTTTTGGTTGCGGTTGTCATTGTTTACCAGGTCTGGGCCGGGGCTTGAACTGCCAACCTCGGTGTATGTGGCTGGTATCCTACCCACTGAACTACAGGTGCCGAGCCAAAAAATTGGATTTTTGAATGACAAATATAACACCAATATTTGTCCACTGTCAACCCAAACATGATAGAAATCTATAAAGTAGAAAGCAAAATCTCTTTCTTTGCTACTATCCCATCCTTTACCCCAGAGGTTGTTATAGTTAACAGAGCAACTATGAGGAAAGTGTGGCTCACATCCTTCCAGATTGTTTGTGTGTGTTCCTCAGATATACACATAATGAACATACATGGTTGGGGCTTTACTTTATTAACATGTAGCATATAGCCCTTTAAACATTTAATAATGTATTATAAAATACTTTATTTACTCCTCTGTAAAGTGGGGATTATAATAGAGCCTCCTTCATTAAGGGTTGGGTTTTCTGGCTGGACCAGGGTAGAGACCACGAGGTCTCAGCCTGCAGCAGCCCTCATAAGGTTTTATGAGGTCTCAGAAAGACTTATAAAAGTCTTTTTATGTCTCATTAACTTAGCTTGTTTTTGTAACTGTCTATGTAACATCCCAATATGAAGATATACTGTATTCTCGTTTTGTACTAGAGAACATTTAGGTTGTATGCCACTTTCTTTTTTTATTTAAGAGACAAAGTCTCACTTAGTTGCCCTTGGTAGAGTGCTGTGGTGTCATAGCTCACAGCAATCTCCAACTCCTGGGGCTAAGCGATTCTCCTGCCTCGGCCTCCCGAGTAGCTGGGACTACAGGTGCCCAACACATCACCTGGCTATTTTTTTTGTTGTAGTTTGGCTGGGGCCAGGTTCAAACTTACCACTGTAGGCATATGGGACCTGCGCCCTACCCACTGAGCCACAGGTGCCACCCAAATACGCCACTTTTTAATAATAAAACAATGCTGTAGTGAACATCTTGGAATACATACCATTGTATACTTGGGCTATTATTTCTTAAGACAGACTTATAGAAATGGATTGTTGAGTTATTCAATTTTAAATGCTACATTTTTGAAGTCATTTTATTTAATAAAGGTCATTGAGCACCAACAAATATCTTTTGCTGTGCTAGCCCTGGGAATACAGAATTAAGTTTATTTTAAAAGCCCCTCCAACCCCATCTTCAAAGAGTGCCCTGATAATAGGGTGGAGGAATGACAAATAGACAAAAATACTTCTAACTCCGGGTGCTTCATGCCCTGAGAGAAGCAAGGCCCAAGGAAAGTAGGATGAAAGAGCCCTTAATTTTGACAGAGATTCAGGCAAGGCTGCAGGGAGGACGGATTATGCCAAAAGAATTCTCCTGACTCCTCCTGGGAGCCCACCCATGAGGCTGGGTATTCAAGAAGAAATTTGTTCTAAAGAATTATGATGCTCCTACGTTTTCTCTTACACAAAGAAGGAAATCTCAGCTGTACGCCCTTTCCTTTCCTCCTCTTGACACTTTCTGATTGATGATTGGAAATGATGGCAATACATAAACTATTTTTCTTTTTATTTTATGGCCTGGTAATAGCAGTAACATATTTCCAGTAAATGTTTTCTATCGCAATAAAAAAGTTGTAACAAGCCTAGAAATGGGTATAGTTAAACCCTAAAGAAAGCACACTTTCAGTACTGTGGATTGAGGCAGTAACTCCGTAAATCACTTTGCTTAGTAAAAGACCCACCTCCACCACCCCACACCCCCGGAAAAATCAGGGCAAGCAGCTGATTTCCACATGACATGTCTGCTGCGAGGCCTGGTGGACTTTCAGTTTCAGCCCCATCAAGATCATCTACCCACTCTCTTCCCTGCTCCCTAGTTTCCTGTCCAACATCTCTTTTCTGAACTGATAAATCACCTCAACCTTACGATTATTTTTTTTTTTTAACCCAAAGATAGGATACAGAGTGGTTAAGACCCTGGGCTTTGGAATTAGACATACTTGGATTCTTGTCCAGGCTTCACCAAGGGCACATGCTGTAATCACTCCTTGTTTTATTTTCCTCCTCTGTAAAGTGGGGATTATAATAGAGCCTCCTTCATCAAGGGTTGGGTTTTTTGGCTGGACCAGGGTAGAGACCACGAGGTCTCGGCCTGCAGCAGCCCTCATAAGGTTTTATGAGGTCTCAGAAAGCAAATGTGTGTGAAACACTCTGCTAAGGGCCAGTGAAGTCCTCAGTGTCAGTGCTGTTATTGTTATTGTAGTCTGGGAACAAAGCAATGTTTGACTTGTTTCCAAAGAGTAAGTTGATGATTTTTTCAAATTTGTGTAGCAGTGTAATAACTAACATTTATTGAGTGCTTATTTTATCATAGTCATTGTTACACATAATCTGTAGAATTAGCACATGAAGGTTAACTAACTTGCTCAATGTCACACACCTTGTAAAATAGCCAGGATTCTAAATCTGACTCTGAAACCCACACTCTTAACTACCACGTGTCCACATTCTAGAATTAGATAGTCAAGCAGAGGTTATAAAACTTTAGTAGTTCTGTCTCACACCAGATGTCCTCCTTTGGCTGATAAAGATTTGGAGCTGATAATATAGAGAGCCTGTGGTCTTAGAACTCCAAGGCTGGGTGAAAACAAAGCAGTTTCTTTCCCTAATCACAGGCAGACTAGCCTGCTCCTCAGCACATCCTTATTTAAACTCTATTACTCTTTAAGAGGATGAATGGCTGCTGCTTCTGTGTGTCTGGTGTCCGTAACATGGTTTAAAAATTAGGCCTTTCCCAGCCTTTGTCTTTAATTTCTGATTCTAGCTGACACCTTCATTAATGGTTTAATGCAAGCTTTCTGTCGACTTGAAGACTTCTGTGTAAAAGTGGTTTTGCTGTCCTATCAATAATGGTCATAATTTCCCCAATACTCTCATCAGCAGTGAATTGAGTCTTGCAGCAAAGAAATGGAAACTCTAGTGCAGAGGTTTGAAAGTGATTTGTCTTATAGACGGCATCTTCTTTCAGTAAAATCAGGTCACTGTGGCACTCCTGGGTCAGACGTAAGTCTGAGACAAATTAGTTGAAGGAAATTGATCATTTTTCCTTAGGTTACTTTTAGCTACAGTAGCTTTTTGATATCTTTTTTTTTCTTATTTACGTTTCTTAACAAATTTTTAATAATCGTCATTAGTCAAGTTAAATGCCTTCTCAGATTCAGCCGAGCTTTTAGATAGAGGAAAGAATGTTTTCTGTCTGCCCCCAGAAGTGTCCTTTCCTTCAGTTTTGGGGTTTGCTTCCTTCATGGCACCCACTCACTCCTCCTCCTCTGCTGGCTGGCCCCCTTGCTGGGGTTTGTTTATTGCACAGACTGGCCCCTTGACCAGTCTGCTCTTCATTGCTATTGAAAGTTAATGGTGGCAAAATTGCATTCCCAAACATTTGAACCTGATGTGGCCAGGGCCGAACTTAGTTGATCTCTGGTGATCGGTTCAATTTAGTTACGATTTTTTGCCATTAGGCTAGGGCTGAATGATGGTGATTTGGTTGAGGCCAAATGTCTGAAGAAAATTGGCTCTCTGATAAGAGTGCTGTTATCAGAGGGGGCTACCTTCTCATTTACATTTAGATGAGTATTGATTATTTATTTACTCAGAGAAGTGAGATTCGTTTCCAATCTTATCTTTCTCGTCTTTGCTTGTCAGCAGAAAGAGAGATAGAGCTCCTGACATCAAGCCAAGATAACAGCACTTTGTAGCAAAGATAAAAGTTGGAATGGGCCTTTTTCTAGTCTTGACTGAAAGGATAAGTTTTAAAAATTAGAACTGATGGGTCATGCTTTCAAAACCTTTCCTGAAGGTTTTGCAGTTTAACTAGGCAGGAGAATTGGTTTATTGGAACAGCCCCAGTCTTTCTTCTTTTGTAATAGGAATTGTATTTAATTTGATTATATTCGGCTGTTTCACTGAGAGCAAATTGTGTATTGGCTCAGAAGAAGCTAAAGTGTGACCTTATTGTAGTGTCAGCTTATTCTTTTCTTATTATTTAAAATACAGATTACTCAATCTGAGCCTCAAAGGGGGCATAAGCTACAGCAGTTATCACTTGAATATAGTTCAGCACTTACATTCAGATCAAGCAGAAAATGATTGTAGTTGCCCCTGGAGGAAGAGTTATAAGCGATGGAGCTGACATGACACACAGACATTTTAGACTAGCTGATGTTGGGTCCGAGCATGTCAGTGATAGATTTGGCTCACCGAGGAGCTTGGGATTCAGCCAGCCCCTGCCACATAGCAGAGTAGATTTGGCACAACCTGTCTTGAATGGGTCTCCCTTCCACCAGCTCATTCATTCTCAGGAGTGCCACTGGAAGAATCTTACCAAAATGTAAAGCTGATGGTGCTAGTCCTCTGCTCCGTTAGCATCTGTTACTTATAAAAGAAAATGCAAATCTTGACCGGCAGTCAGGCCAAGCTTTGCCCCACACCTTCCCCTTGCCACACCTGTACAGCCTGGGCCTCTTCCAGACTGAGTTTCCCGGGGTCCGTTTGGGCTCTTCAGTGCGTCCTTGCTGCTCCCTCTGTAGGAATACACCGCTTCCCTCTTCTTCATCTGGCTCTGAGTCCTTCCAGAACCCGATCAGATGTTTCCTCCTCCCCAGGGAGTGATAATGTGAAGTCCCCACTCTCTGAGTTCCCACAGCACTTTGTTCCTGCCTCAGGACAAGCACTGACATGGCTCTTCTGTAATTTATCTGCTCAAGAGTGTCTCACTGCCTCCCCCAGACTCCTTGAAGACAGAGATCATTGATGATTCATTTCTGCCTGACACATTATTGATGCTCAAAAATGTTTGTTAGATAGATGTATGGATGGTATTGTATCACTTATGCTCTGATACCTGTGCTGTCATAGTTTGGTGGATAGGTTCTGAATAGGACCCTAGGACTAGGGAACCATAGGAATCCTGGCTGCTGAACAAGTCTCTCATCTTAAGTGCTGCCTGTAGCTTAAAAGCAAGCCTTTTAAATAGGTAAGCACCCTCTCCCACTCCACACCCCTCCTCAGACACACATGAGAAAGTATATGGACATCAGTTTTGAAGCCAGCATGCCCTGCCGTGCTGTTACCTTCTCATGATAGGGCTTTAGTCGGTGTGCCTCATAGACTAGGGATCTCCCAGCCTCATTGCAGTGGTTTTCTGTTTCAGCCTGTAGTAGCGACATGGACTGCCATGGGCTGCGCTTTGCTAAGGTGATTCCTGGATTGTCTCATTTAATCCCCCACAGCAACCTTCTGAGGGAAGTTCTGTTATCCCCGTTTTACAGATGAGAAAATGCACAGGTGAGATTCAGTAACTTTCCCAGAGTGCATGGCTGGCAGTGTTACCGCCTCTCAGGGCACAGACACCAGGGAACTTCTGCTCAAACGTAGCCTTTTCTCTTGGTTGCTCACATTTAGCCTTTTCTGGTTATAAGAAGTTCTTTCAGACTAAAGCAGCTCTTGAAGTTGGTGAGTAGAAAATAGTTGACATGAAAACATAACCATGAAAGTGTTCAACCTTTAACCTTATCTTTTTCCCTCACACTGTAGTTCTCAAACCTCTTCTGATGCTTAGCAATAATAGTGATAAGTTAATTTATTTATATCCTACCTTGATCCAAGAAGCATTTGGAATACATGTATTATTATAACAGGATTTTAAAAATGAAGCAATAAAGAAACTATATAAAAAGAAAAGGAAAATGATGATTAAATGGCAAAATGAGTTTGAAGAGGGAACTGGCACAGAAACGCATACCCAAGTCATAGCTGGACTCATCTTAAGTGTGGAACTTCCTGATGGGCAGAGGAGACAGGGACAAGCCATCAGTTAGTTACAGGATTTATGTTAAACTGTCTGAAGATACAAAAGCAAGCCATTTTCTTCAGGGAAGTACAGCTTTTTCTGATACCAAGGACTGAAAGAAATTTCTCCCATAGGTCCACAGAATGATAAGAGGTAACAGTATGGCTTCCCTCTTTGGACTTTGACAGGCATTTACCCTCCATTGGATTTCAACTATCAGCTAGCTCTCAGCTGTTTAGGGATCTTTTGTTTCAGGCAGGAGTTAAAGGGATTCAAGGAGGCTGCACTAAGCATGTATATCCACTGCCCAACAAATTCTACAGATTTTCTTTGAAACTTAGATACTGAGATGTTTACCTCAGGTTTACAAAATCCCATAAAAATCCTGCCTGAGTATTATAACTTGGAACCCTCCCAAAGTGCCCAGAGCAGTATTTTGTTCCTAGACCATTCGGTGACATGGTATTACTACAATAAATACACATTGGAATACCAAAGCAGACTTTCTCATTGCCACAGAGTAACTGCTTCCCAGAATCTTCCTTTTGTTCCCTCTGCTGTGAAGTAGAGGGCATGTGGCTTCATGCGCAGCTGTGACATTTTAAAACCGTTTTCCAAAGGGTGCATGTTGCTTTGAGCACTACATCCTGTTCAGTGTGAAAGAGTCTTTTATATTTTATGTAATCATTTTTTGGCATAAGGTATATTCATAGAAGTTGACCTCACAGCTTGTCTTTTCGAAATGGCTTTGGCTGCTGTTTTTTCTTTCTTCCCATATAAGTTGCCTAAAAATTAAACAAGCATTTGATAGAGACAAATAGTTTGATGTATACTAGGTCTGGGTTATAAAGTCATACAGCTAAACTGCTCAACCAGGACTTAGACAGAGGCAGTCAGGCCCCTACTCCATGCCCTTAACCAGCAGGCTGTATTTTCTCTCACGGAGATCCAGCCTCTCATTACACAGTGTGGCCTAACGCGACCAGTCTGGCCTGTTTCTGAACGAAATGTATGAAACACTGTAGTCTTTCTCTGTGACATATCTTACCCAGTACTTGGCAAGAATTAAAGAGAGAAGTGCAAATTTGTAAGAGGCAGTTTTCCATTTGGGTTTAGATCTCAAGTTTCATCTACATCTTAACTACCAAGTTAAGTCAAGACCCTCAGTCTTTTGCTAAGTTCAGAAGTGAGTGTTTAAGCTGTTCTTTAGCTTTTATGAAAGACCAGGAGCACCCAAAGAAGAGGCAAAATTCAGAATTTCAATTCCTAACAAAATTCCATGTAGATAAATAGGAATGCTCCTGAGGGAAGATGGGAGTGTCTTCCTGGATGGATAGAAAGGTAAGGTGACCGTAAGGGGGTTTTGTACTAACATAGAGTCCAGAATACAGCAGTAGTAGGGGATGTTTGGTATGTATGGATGGTACTAAAATATTTCAGATCATTTTCATTTTGAATTTATAGAAACCACAAGTTAAGTGATTCAAAACCCATATGAATCCACAAATCTATAAAAATCTATATTTATGGTATAAACTACGACCTCTTTATAATTGATGAGTAGTTTATAGTTTGCCAGAGGAGAAGGTTCAAAGCACTCAAGCTTTAAAACCATAAGATCTTTGGGTTTCATTTTCCCCTTCCTACTTTCCACCTTTGTGATCATGGCAAGTTACGTCATCACATCAGAGGCCCAGTCTACAAAATAGGAAGGATAATATCTGCCTCTGAGTCAATGAGGTATATATATGCATAGCATACTTGGCACATAATGAGCATGTGGTAAATGCCATCATGCTAGACTTGTAGGAGAAAGTCCTAAAAGCTACTTTCAGGAAACTGATTATTTATTTATTTATTTATTTATTTGAGATAAGAGTCTCACTTTGTCACCCTAGGTAGAGTGCCATGGTGTCATAGCTCACAGCAACCTCAAACTCTTGGGCTCAAGTGATTCTCTTGCCTCAGCCTCCCAAGTAGCTGGGACTACAGGCGCCTGCCACAATGCCCGGCTATTTTTAGAGATGGTGTTTTGCTCTGGCTCAGGCTGGTCTTGAACCTGTGAGCTCAGGCAGTCCACCCGCCTCAGCCTCCCAGAGTGCTAGGATTATAGGCATGAGCCGCTGTGCCCAGCCAGGGAACTAATATTAATAGAAATATCTGCAAAATCCAAGAAGCAAGAAAGTAAGTGTGAAATGATGGCCATTTCTGGCTTTGAGAGTGGATCAGGGAGTTTTGTTTAGGGAGAAGGGACATTTCCTAGTAATCCCTGCACTGCCTGGTTGCCCTGATCACATTTCCCTGGCAGCTGCAGATATTGGAAGGAAAAACATGTGCAAAAGAGACCAGCCTGAAATTCCTCCTGGTGTAGCCAGGCTTTGGCTCCCAGTGATGGGCTAAAGGATGGCTTATAGTATATAACTCAGCTTCACATAGGCTGACAGCTTCAGAAGCCCCAAACCCTGAATACTGATGTCAGAGTACAGATGCCAGGGTGCAGGTTTGTGTAAAATGAAAGTATCTGTCTACATAAACAGATCACATCTGGTTTTGATTATTGCAGGTGAATGATCCATTGGGGTTGCCACAATGTGTGATGATTGTAGAATCCTTAGAAAAATGGCATAGTAAGAAACTGAAGAACTTTGAAGTGCATATATATATATATATAAAATTATAATAGTAGCCTTCATTTATTGTCGGAAATTTGAAAATATAGGAAAAGACAAAGGAAAAATAAAAACACTTGTAATCTCACTATCCAGTATAACCACTATTCACGTTTTAGAAATAACCTTCTATTCTTTATCCTATGCTTTTACACACACACACAGTGCCCAAAAACTATATACATTTTAAGAAAGGAAAAAAACTATTAAAATTGTAATACTGTATGTATTGATTAAAAAAAAAAAAGATGAATACAAGTCATATTGAGTACCTCTTGTAATTCCAGAAGTCAAACATGCTTTGAGTATTACAATTGAAATACAGCTTTTTCCTTTCTTAAAATGTATATACATTTTTGGCACCATCTGTATTTTTGCTTAAATTTGCTTTTATTGATATGTAATATTTGTACATGTTTATAGGGTACGTGTGATATTTTGTTACATGAGCAGAATGTTTAATGATCAAATTAGGGTATGTGGGGTATCCATCACCTTGAGTATTTATCATTTTTATGTGTTAAAAACATTTAAAATCCCCTCTTCTACCTATTTTGAAATATACAATACATTGTTGTTAATTATAGTCCCCCTTAGTCTGCTATCATATTATTTTACAATTATAATCCTATATGTATTGTGCTATAATCTGGTATTTTCATAAAATAATGTGTTATAAACATGTTTTATAAAATTAAGTGTTTTTGTATATGGAAACAACACACTGTACCCCATGATAGTATTAATGTGCACAAACATGATTTAACAATAAAAATAAAAAATTAACTGTTTTTGTAGCATCACTTCTAATATTTTCATGTTATTTCACAATATTTTTAATCAGTCCCTCTGTTGTTAGATCTAAGCTGTTAACAAATTTTGGCTATCTTTAAAAAAATGAATTATTATAGCTAAACTCTGTCCCCAGATTTCACTGTAAATTAATAGATGTAGGTATTAATGCCTGATACAAACCGTGTTGCTGAGAGGTACTGGGGTGGAAGCAGTTAGCAATTACATGATAGGCTAGTGTCTTAGCCACCCTCTACGTTTAGGGGCAACTCCCTTTCCTCTAACAAGCTGAAGAGGCTAAATCTTCTCAGAGTTCAGCTGAGCATGATTCTTTTGTGATTCCTTCTACCAGTGAATGCACTACATCCATTGATCAGCAGCGTACATGCCCATTAATTGACAAATGTTGGCACTGACAGGCAACAGATAGCAGAGACTTTAAGAATTATATACATTTCCATACTTTTATTGACTTAATTCTTTTGAAATTAGAATTTTAACAAAAAAATAATTTTACTATGTATGATGTTGAAACAGTACTTTCTTGATCTAAGTAATAGTGTATTAGAGTTTTAAAAGAATGTGTACACTTCTGAACAAATGGTTGTATGTGTTTTGACCATTTTCTTAGTGAAGGTTTAAAAGCTTTAGGTAGTATAAAAAGCACTGAATATATGTGAGAACTCTGAGAATTGGCTGAAGCACTCATGAATACCAATTAGAGAGAGGATCAAATATACCATGACTTTGGAATGAATTTCTATAATGCTACAGATGGGCATAGAACATGGGGGAGAACCACTGGAAGTGAGTGAAATACCTCAGACTGAGGAAGGAGAAGGACTGGGGGATGAATAATGTATAAGTTGACAACGGCTGAAGAACATACCTGAAAATACTCTGCCTCGGATCCCCACACAGCCTCTGATGCTTTCCTCAGATCTCGTACACCTCTCGTTCTGTCTGACCAAACATGCCTTTCAGAGTCAAAATAATAAGACATAAAACAGTTTCTTAGGCCTCTAATCTTTTCAATAACCATTAACAAATCACAGGCGCAGTCTTTTGAATCTGATCACTGGACCCCTTAGGTGTTAACTGAGAAAAACAAGATTGTCATCTGGGTTGACAGAGAAATATGTGAATAAAAGTATAAAATGCCCCTGTGTTTTATTAAGGTCTGCCAGAATCTTCTGTGTGGAGCAAGGTAGCTGGTTTCCAATATTACTGAACATTTGTCTCTTACGTTTTCATAACTATTTCAACAAAAATATGAATTAGCAGCTACTGTGTTTCTATCACCATAACCCAGAAACAAATACATTTTTTAACCTTGTCTGTTTTTAAATTTAGTTTTTTTATATTTTTAAACTGTCATCATATCAGAGTTCTAAACATATTCCTGATTATAAAGGATTATTTATTATTTTGGAATGATAATTATTAATGACTACCTTTGTAGGAGTGCCTCCCATGAGGCAATACATTTCTAGTAGGCATTTTTACTATGTCACCTCTGATCTTCACAATAATTCTTCAAGGTGTAAGTATTCTCAGGCCAGGCACAGTGGCACACACCTGTAATCCTCACACTCTTGGGAGGCAGAGGGGTGAGGATTGCTTGAGCTCAGAAGCTCAAGACCACCCTGAGCAAGAGTGAGATCTTATGTCTACTAAAAATAGAAAAATTAGGCATTTGTGGTGGGTGCCTATAGTCCCAGCTATTTTGGGAGGCTGAGGCAGAAGGATCGCTTGAGCCCAGGAGTTTGAGGTTGCTATGAGCTAGGCTGATGCCTCACAACTCTAGCCTGGGCAACAACAATAACAACACCAAAAGGTGTAAGTATTTTCACATTACATATTAGAAAACAGAGATTCAGAGAAGAAATGGTGTAGCCACGCGTGTCTCCAGGTCATTCTGACTGGAGGGCCATTTTACCTCTCACATGGTTTAGGAGAGAACTGAATGGAAACAGTCCTGGGAATAGAACAGACAAGTTTGTGGAACCATCTGGAATAAAACTCCCAAATTCTTCCACCTTGGAAAGTTAGACCCTCAAGACTTCATTTTCCTGGCTCAGCACAGTGGTTATGGCACCAGCCACATACACCAAGGGTGGTGGGTTCGAACCGTCCCCAGGCCAGCTAAACAACAATGACAACTGCAACAAAAAATAGCCTGGCTTTGTGACAGGTGCCTGTACTCTCAGCTACCTGGGAGGCTGAGACAAGAGAATTGCTTGTGGGGTGGCGCCTGTGGCTCAAAAGGGTAGGGTGCCAGCCCCATATGCCAGAGGTGGTGGGTTCAAACCCAGCCCCAGCCAAAAAAAAAAAGAATTGCTTGATCCCAAGAGGTGGAGGTTGCTGTGAGCTGTGACGCCACAGCCCTCTACTGAGAGGGACATAGTGAGACTTCCATCTCAAAAGAAAAAAAAGACTTCATTTTCCTGAAACTTTCTCAGCTTTTAGTTTATGATTATGTTTAAATGTTAAATTCACTGTTTTGGACTTCCTCCCCTCCTCCTGCCTCTTTGATCTTCTAGGCCCTCAGTACCGCCTGGAGAAGCAGAGTGAGCCCAATGTCGCCGTTGACCTGGAGAGCACTTTGGAAAGCCAGAGCGCCTGGGAGTTCTGCCTAGTCCGCGAGAACAGTACGTTGGCCTCCTCGCTTCATGCCTGCTTTGTCCATTGCAAACTTGCTTAGAAGTCATATGTTTGGGACCACTCACTGGTCTGGCTTCCCTAGGCAGAGCTGAAGTGCCTGTATTCCAAGGAAGAATGTAGCCACCCTGCCAAAAGTGCATCCCAAAGTGAAATGATTGATTTTGTGCTTTTTGGTGGAGAGTCTATATCCTGTTTCGCTCACTCTGTGATTAATATTTTTCTATTAAATTATATTTTCCTATGCTAGGAGCATTCTCGGAAAGATGTTAGAAATAGGGGCCTTTTCTGAGACAAAGTGTATTTTGTATATAAAGCAACTGGTCCCATCAGTTTCACTGTTCAGCCATGAAGTTTTAGAACATTTTAACATTTCCATATTCTAGAAGGAAGCAATATAGTTATTTCTTGTATTCTGTTGAGAACTTCTTTAAAACTTGTTAAATTCATTCATTCTCTTTGTTAAGAGTTTTCAAGTTCTAAGTTTTTGCCATCCTCTCTTCCTTCCCACCAACTCGAGGGGCAAGTGACATGTGAAAACTGTGATTATGGCAGCAGCCTATTCATGGTCATTCCTGCTCCAGGGCTTTTACACAGGCTGTTTCTTCTACCAGAAACCTCTTTCCCCCATTCTGGTTAACTTTTTCTCATCTTACATTTCAATCTAAATGTCATATCTTTAGAGAGGCCACCATGATCTCTCGATTTTCCCCATCACTTAAATCTGGTCTGTCTCTCATCTGGGGGCCTTGTATACTCTGCCCTAGAGCATACTTTTTCTCCATTGCATATATTTCTATTTATAATTATACATGTTTTTCATATTGCTTGATGTCTGTCTCCCTCACTAGATTGTCGGGTTCATGAGGGTTTCCTTGACCCATACAGGTCAGGAACCCATTATAGACCATGTACTGCAGGAGCTCTGTAAATACAGACTGAATGATGACCAAATGGTAGCTATTTAGTCATGCCACTTACTCTTCTGAGTAAGACCAGGCTGCTCCTCTTCTACCAGAGCCTCGGACAGCCTCTTCAAGAGAAGCATGCACAAAATTTACTAGGAAGGTAAAATGTGCTCTTGGTGTTTGGCAGCAAATTCTTAAGGGCAGAATGTTGAGAATGTTGGTGTCCCCACAGCCTGAAACCAGTTATAAGTGCCTTCTGTAAACACACATAGAAATAAAAATCACTAATTCCCAAATGGTCCAAAACATTCAAATAAGTTGTAAACATTTTTGAAAATATTCATTCCTATTAACAAACTTAGATAACATTTTGGCTGGACACACCTGTAATCCTAGCACTATGACAGGTTGAGGCAATGGGATTGCTTGAAGTCAGGAGTTAAGAGACCAACTTGACCAAGAGTAAGTTCCGGTCTCTAGTAAAAATACAAAAATTAGCTGGGCGTGGCTTGGCACCTGTGGGTTAAGTGGCTAAGGTGCCAGCCACATACACCTAAGGTGGCGGTTCAAATCCAGCTTGGGCCCGCCAAACAACAATGATGGCTGCAACCAAAAAAAACCAGCCAGGCTTTGTGG
>NW_003852409.1:28326714-28350970 GCF_000181295.1 Otolemur garnettii | reverse complement strand
GTGAGCTATGATGGCACCATTGAACTCTAGCTTAGGTGACAAAGTGAGCCTCTATCTCTAAATAAATAAATAAATAAACATTTTAAAGCAATAGTGTAATACTTTCTACCTATCAAAGATATTTCAAAAAGAATTCTCATTCCTAGGCACACATAGTGGTATGCCTGCCAGTAATCTCAGCTACTTTAGAGGCTGAGGTGGGAGGATTACTTGAGCCCACCTCAAGGAGTTTGAGAACATAGGAAGACCCCACCCATAAATAAATATATAAAAGTTTAAGAATAATTTTTATTGCTGGAGAGTATACAGGGAAGGAGACATACTTAACCACAGAAGATTATAATATAATATAACTTAGTATTAACATAGCTAGAAGCATCAAAAGACCTAAAAAATGTTTTTCCCAGTATCAAATATTTTTTGCTTTTAGAAATCTATCTTAAGGAGAAAAGATCTAAAAATGCAACAGAGGTTTATATATTATGATTATCTTCACAGTATTTTTTCTTATCTTTCTAATATTAGAAAAATAGTCAGATAACTTATGGTATGTCCCTATATTGAAAAATTGTGCAGGGTTTCACTTCTAGTAAAGGGAGACTACGTAATTTGAACTAATTCTTCCACTAAAGGTAACTTGCACTGATTTTAAAATAAAATGGCTGGGTATGACAGCTCATTCCTATAATCCTAGCACTTTGGGAGACTGAGGTGGGAGGACCACTTGAAGCTAGCCTGAGCAACATAGTGAGACCCTGTCTCTATAAGAATTTTTAAAAGTATCAGGGAGCCGGGCCCTTTGGCTCATGCCTGTAATCTTAGCACTCTGGGATGCCGAGGCAAGTAGATTGCTTGAGCTCAGGAGTTTGAGACTACCCTGAGCAAGAGCAAGATCCCATCTCTACTAAACATAGAAAAATTAGTAGGGCGCTATGGCAGGCGTGGTCTCAGCTATTTGGGAGGCTGAGGCAAGAGGATTGCTTAAGCCCAAGAGTTTGAGGTTACTGTGAGCTATGATGATGCCATGGCACTCTACACAGAATAACAGTGAGACTCTGTCTCAAAAAAATAAAAATAAAAAATTAGCCAGGTGTAGTGGCATGTGTCAATAGTCCCAGCTACTCAGAGGATCACTTGAGCCTAGGTGTTTGAGGTTTAATGAGTTATGATGAAGTTACTGTATTCTAACCCAGTCAACAGAGGGAGACCCTGTCTCCAAAAAAAAAAAAAAAAAAGCTAATCATCATGCTAACATCATCAAAGAACACAATGTAGAGAACCAATGGCCTTTATTTGAGAGAAGATTTTGAACCAAGAAAGGTGAGTTCCAACACCTACAACCACTTTTGCTGTGATCAAAGTCCAGGGTCTTCCAGGCGTAGGGATCCCCAAAGGAGGACAAATAGAAAGCATGTATTTAGTAAACAGATAGATTTAAACCCAAATATATCAGTAAATGTTTTAGGTGTTTTGTTTTTTTTTTAAAGATGGTCTGGGTGGATTTTTTTCTTTTTTAAGTACCCAAAACAAAGATACTGGAAGTTCGAAATCAATCTGTTGTATCCATATTAACATGAGGCAAAATACATTTTTAGATGTAAAAAGCATTACTTGATAATGATGAAAGGGCCAATATACTTGGAAAATTTAATGATTCTAAATGTATGTAATGTATTCAAAAAACATGTACTGAAAAAAATATATAATTCTCCACTCATGGAGGGAGATTTTTAACTCTCAGTAATTGAAAGAGCAAATATATTTTTTAATTAACAATATAGAAATTTGAAAAATACCATTAAAGTTAACCTCATAAACATGTACAGAGAATATTTTGCCCTCCAACTGCAGAATACATATTTCTTTCATTCATACAAACTTTTCCCAATGTAGACCATACACTAGGTAACAAAGTAAGTCGTAAATATAAACAGATTGAAATCATGTGATATGTTCTCAATCACAATGAAATTAGAAATCAAGAAAAAGACAACTAGGGAACCTGGTAAGTTTCTAAACCTGTGGTTTAAAAATAACAATGGAAATTAGAAAATGTTTTATCTGAATTATAATGAAAATTCTACATATTAAATGTTGTGTATGTAGATTAAAGCAATATTTAAAGGAAGATTTTGTAAAGCAGTATTACAAAAGAAGAAAGATTGAAAAGTAATGAGCTAAACATTCAGCTCAAGAAATTAGAAAATAAACCTAGGCATGGCACCAGTAGTTCAGTGGTTAGGGCGCCAGCCACATACACTGGGGCTGGTGGCCTCAAACCCAGCCCAGGCCTGCTGAACAGCAATGACAGCTACAACAACAGCAAAAAAATAGCTGGGTGTATGGCAGGCACCTGTAGTCCCAGCTACTTGGAAGGCTGAGGCAAGAGAATCACTTAAGCCCAAGAATTGGAGGTTGCTGTGATCTTTGACGCCACAGCACTCTACCCAGGGCAACATAGTGAGACTCTGTCTCAAAAAAAAAAAAAAAAGAAAAAAGAAAGAAAGAAGGAAAAGAAACCTGAAGAGAATAAAAGAAAGGAAGCAATAAAGATAAGGGCAGAAATTAATGAAATAGAAATTCTGAAACATCAAAAGCAAGTTGGTTCTTTGGATAGACTAATAAAATGGATCAAAAACAAGAATGAGGAATAAGTAACAGGGAAATACAAATAGTAACAGGAATGAACTGACAGTATATTGTAGATCCTGCCACTAAACAGATAATAAAGACTTGAAAAAAAAATCATACCAGAAGAATTGAAAATGTAGATGAGAAGAATAAATTCCTAGAAAAAGGCAACTTACTAAAATTGACAAAAGAAGAAATTGAAAACCTGAATATTCTCGTAACTATTTTGAAAAGTGGAATTAGTGATTAAAAATCTTCCCACAAGGGTGGCACCTGTGGCTCAGTGAACAGGGTGCTGGCCCCACATGCCGAGGGTAGTGGGTTCAAACCCAGCCCCAGCCAAATTGTAACAAAAAATAGCCAGATGTTGTGGTGGGTGTCGTAGTCCCAGCTACTTGGGAGGCTGAGGCAAGAGAATCACCTAAGCCCAAGAGCTGGAGGTTGCTGTGAGCCGTGATGACACAGCACTCTACCGAGGGCAACAAAGTGAGACTCTTATCTCAAATAAATAAATAAATAAATAAATAAAATTTTAAAAAAAAACTTCCCACGGAGAAAATCCAGATCCAGATGACTATAGACTAGTTCTAATAAACACTCAAGGAAGAAACAACTCTGATTTTACATCAGCTGTGCCAAAGAGTAGGGAAAAAGTTATACTCTCCAATATATTTTAAGAGGCTGTCATAATCTTGGTATCAAAACCATATAACAACATTTTCAGTTCAGTCTTTCAAATATAGATGTAAAAATCCTAAATAAAATATTAACAACTGATTCCAACATTATATTAAAAGAATAATATATAACATTACCAAATAGGATTTTTTTCTAGGAGTACAAATTTGGTTCCATATAATTTGTAACATATTAAAAGCAAACATTAAAAGTTGTATTTATCAAGAGTTTTACAATAAGAAAAATAACATTACAGGGAAAGTATGCCAAGATATGTAGACTAATTCTAACTACCTAAAAACAAAAAGCATAGAAGAAAATTAGAACATGATTTTTACATCTGTACAAGTGTCTCTGGTTGGTATGATTCTGGGTTATTTCATTTTCCTTCCTCTTTTTTTTTTTTCCAGTTTTTGGCCCGGGCTGGGTTTGAACCTGCCACCTCTGACATACGGGATCAGCGCCCTACCAGCGCCCTACTCCTTTGAGCCACAGGCACAGCCCTTCCTTCCACTTTAACACTTATTTTTTCCAGAGTTCCTAACATGACTGTGCATAACTTTCTAAGATGAAAAGCAAACAAGAAATAAGGGCAAGTTCACATACATAAAGATTATATAGTGAGAACATCTCTTAGTATAATAATCCTTGTGACCCTTGAAATCTCAAACCATTTAGGCCATGTTGTCCCATAGGAAACATTACACTAGCACACCCCTCTGTAATTTGTTTATCTGAGGTTTTTACCTGATAGAAATGAATAATCTCTCTATCATTTTCTCTCATTGTTTTCATTCCTTAGACTCAAACTTAAACATACTTGAGGAACTAATTCACACATAGGAACTTCATAGTGGATTCTGTTTCAAAATGTTGACTCTTTGTTGTACAAAAAAGATAAAGTACTATTTATTAACATGTTGGTAAATTTTTTGGATATGTTACTCTTATACATGTAAAATTAATTATCAGATAATGAAAGTGTCTATAGTGGAAACTAAGTCTCTCTTCTTCCATTCCCTAATTCCCCTCCCAGAGACAATAGTTGTTCCCAGTTTTTTTCATCTTTCCAGAAATCATCTATGTATATGGAAGTATGTTCTGTATATATATATATAGATAGATAGATAGATAGATAGATATGTATCTACATATATGTATCTATACACAAGCACAAATACTCATTTGAATCCCCTCTTGTTTAAAAATATAAAATGTCATTAATGTTCTGCATTTTTCTTTTCTCATTCTAACAAATTATTCTACATTAATTTATATATTCCACATATAAATTCACCTGTTTTTTAAACTGCTGCACAGTATTCCATAGTATATTATGATTTCAATCTTTTTTTTTGGCCAGGGCTGGGTTTGAACCCACCTCCTCTGGCATATGGAGCCAGTGCCCTTTCAGCCACAGGCGCCGCCCAAATTTTTTTTTTTTTTTTTTAAAAGATGAACCTGACTTTCTTACATAAGGAGAGAAGCTGTGAGGATTGGTAGATAAAGCTTTGAAATCTAAGCTGTCATTCTCACACTACTTTTAAGCATGAACATGGGGGCGGGGGGGGGTGTTTGTTTTAAGACAGAGTCTTACTCTATCATCCAAGATAAAGTCTAGCAGTATAGTCATCGCTAACTGCAAACTCAAACTCCTGGGCTCAAAGAATCCTCCTGCCTCATCATCCCAAGCAGCTTGGATTATAGGCACACTCAGCTAGGTTTTCTATTTTTAGTAGTGACAGGGTCTTGCTCTTGCTCAGGCTGGTCTCAAACTTCTAGCTCAAGCAATCGTCTCGTCTTGGCCTCCCAGAATCCTAGGATTATAGGCTTGAGCTGCTCCAGTCACATCCGGCCTATGGTCTTAATTTAGTTGTGTGACCTCTATAAGCCCCAGCATCTACATCTTGAAGGATTTGCAAGATATTTCACGTTCCTGTACTCTGAGTCACAGTAACTGTGTGAATGAAAGAAGCCCTGACTGGCAAACAGTCGTTTGAAATGAATGGTATATTATAGTCTTTGTAAATGGAAGTAAATTATAAAAACAATTTATTCTTATAGAAAAAGACTTTTAAAAGTTTATTTTTTTAAGAGAAATTCCAACAAAGAACCATACATTGTTCACCAGTAGCTACCAGTTAAGAAGTTGAATTGAGACCGAGTGTGGTGGCTCACACCTGTAGTTACAGCTACTTGGGAGGGTTAAGGCGGGAAGATCACTTGTGCCCAGGAGTTTGAAGTTGCAGTGAGCTGTGATGACACCACTGCACTACACCTAGAGTGACAAAACAAGATCCTATCTCCAAAAAAATGGATTGAGAAAAAGAAAAATATTTCAAAAATAGGATTTTTCTCACTTGTGTTAGTATCTTTGATCGGGAAAAGCTCACTGTCCTTAAAGGCATTTTAGATGTGAACTGAATCGTGATCATGTGTAGCCGTACTTTTGAGAATGTGCTGTTGAACCAAGCTGCCCCAGATCTTGGCACTTACCTCACTGTGTGACCTGGCCCCATCACTTACCTAGTTGTGTGGCCTCAGACGATTTATTTAAACTCTATTGGGTAGTTTATCTGCCCTCATAAGTTTGATAGGATTCAGTGAGTTTTAATGATCATACAGCTCTTATAACAGTGCCTGGTACGTAGTAAGTACTCAATAAATGTAACTGTAATTGATAAATAATGAAAAAACAGCTTTCTATGGCTAATTGAGCAGATGGGGCACTAGTATGGAGGTCTGGAATCGTGGCACTGGCAGATTCCTCAAGGAGATGCATGTTGAGAGGGGCAGTAATCCTGAGTGGAGAAAGGAGGAGAATGGAGGAGCGGGGCAAGTCTGTAAGTCTGTGTCGTGGGACCGGAGAACTTAGAAGTGGGGAGCTTTCCAGCAAATGTCTTGGTGTCCCAGAATGGACATACACTTTATAAATAAAACCGTTTGTTTGAGAAGACTATTTACCATATGGTGGCTCTAAGTCTTTCAGCTTTTCTTCCAACAAGGGATGAGGCAAACATTTTATGTTAACCACATGAAGTTGGTTTTTTGTTTTTGTGAGACAGAGTCTCACTCTGGCATCCTTGCTAGAGTGCCATCACGTCACAGCTCACAGCAACCTCCAACTCTTGGGCTAAAGCATTTCTCTTGCCTCAGACTCCCAAGTAGCTGGGACCTCAGGCACCCACCACAATGCCTAGCTATTTTTTTGTTACAGTTGTCATTGCTGTCTAACTGGCCCGGACCAGGTTCAAACCCACCAGCCTGGGTGTGTGTGGCCGGCACCCTACCCACTGAGCTATGGGCGCCACCCCACATGAGGATTTTTTTTTTTTTTTTTTTTGAGACAGAGTCTCATTATGTTGCCCTTGGTAGTGTGCTGTGGCATCACAACTCACAGCAACCTCCAACTCCTGGTTTAAGCAATTCTCTTGCCTCAGCCTCCCAAGTAGCTGAGACTATAGGCGCCCATCACAATGCCGGGCTATTTTTTGGTTGCAGTTGTCATTATTGTTTAGCTGACCCAGGCCAGGCTCGAACCCAGCCAGTCTTGGTGTATGTGGCTGGCTTCCTACTCACTGAGCTACAGGTGCTGAGCCTGGATGTTTTTAAAAATTATTCAGGCAAGGCACAGTGGCTCACACCTATAATCTAAAGGTAGCTGAGGCAGGAAGATGGCTTGAGGCCAGGAGTTTGAAACCAGACTGAACAAGAGTGAGACTCTGTCTCTATAAAATATAGAAAAAATAAGCCAAGCATATAGGCATATGCCTATAGTCTCAGCTACTTGGAAGGCTGAGGCAGGAGAATCACTTGAGCCCAGGAATTTGAGGTTGTAGTAAGGTTGCAGTAAGGTGTGATGACTCCACTGGGACAGAGTGAGACTGTCTCAGAAAAAAAAAAAAGTTTATTTATTCAGGCCTATTGTTGTAAGACAGTATTGTGCTAGACATTTTGCTAGTGCTTTCTTTCGTAATTTTCATAATTGCCTTACCAGATATTATTCTCATTGTGAAGAGAGGCTACAACTTGCCCAAAGGCAACTAGTCAGTAAGTCATAGGACCAAGTTCTAAGTTTGCTTTCTGATTCCAAAGCCCACCCTGAGATTGGTGATAATACAGCCTAGATTTTCAATCCTAAGAATGGTAATGACAATTTTCTTTATATACTGTGAGAGAGGAGCTTGCAAATGAAGCTGATATGACAAGAGTTTCTGCCTAGGTCCTGAGAGCTAACATTTGTGCTTGGATCTTAGCCTAAATAAGAAAATGGCAAGCCAAAGTCCTTGAGCTTTCCAGTTTGGATTCTTGTCTGATAATCTACTACATCCTTCAGCCAACTGTCTGCTAGAAGCTGGAATCAGACCAGAAGGAAGCACAAGTACATTATGGAGAGGATGTAACATTAGAAGACTTCATTCTTCTCCAAGCTTCTGTATAAATCCTGGCACTAAACTGAGCCTCAATTTCCTTTTCTACTAGCCATATGTGGGTAGCCCATCCAGGTCCTTAGGAGACAGGTGCTGCTTGAACCAACTTATTCTCACCATAGCTTTAAAAGAGAAACGTGGGGATTTCCCATTATCAGAGCCAAAATAGAACTGAAATTAAACTGGCTTTATGAAACACCAACAAAGTGTCAGGCACTGTCTTTCTCTTTTATCACTCAGTAGTGTATCATTCAACATAGTGCTTAAAGCAGTCATTAGAATCAGGCAGACATTGGGTGAACCACTTGCAGCCTCTGATGATTGGACAAATCGTGTCTCCTCTCTGAGCCTTGGTTTCCTGTGTAAATGGTTGAATCTATTTTGCAAGGATTTTGTAAGGATTGAATAAGATGAGAACTGTTATTACTACAATGTTTTATGCCAGTGTAGTCATCATCCTTACTTTATAGAAGGGGAAACTGAGGCTCAGAAGAATAAAGTAATTTGTGAATGTCACAAGGACAGTAATGAGGGGCCTGGAAAACTGCCCTTTATTCCATTAAGTCTAATGAAAGAGCTGAATCTAATTATTTTATTTCCTAAATAGAAGCTCTTGTAGAAGAGGCTTCAGTTGCTTTTTAAACATTTGCTTAACCTTGTTCGATCACCTTTCTTTTTGAAGGAAGTTCACAGAATACTTAAGATAGCCTATTATTTCAGTTCCTTATTAAAATTCTTATTTTCCTTAATTTAAGGTTATAATAAGGAAGGACTTCAGCTCACCAGATGGGTGGTCACCCAGATAAGTGGACGGTAGTAGGGGAGAATATCTGTAGGTCTCAGTCTGACAGCCCTCATTTACCTCCTTTGGTTTCCCTTTGATGACCCAAGAGAGGTGGCAACACCTCAAACACCTCAAAGCCTCCTACATACACCACCTGGTTGCCACTGCCTGGGCTCAGTTTGATTCCCTCTTCTTATTCCTCTCTGAACACTGATTCCCCTGGATAGATTTGCCCACCTTACTTTGGACTGTGACCTCACAGATGCACTGCACAGGGCCCAGCTCTGAGTCCCCTCTGAATCCCAGTGTCTGTGGCCAGGTCTGGCTCATTCCCTCTGGTCGAGGGAACGTCCTGAGCCCCTGACATCTCCAAGTTTCTTACTGGACTTCCAAGACGGCTTTTAAGTAGAATTTGAGGTTTGAGTGAGCATCTTTATGGGTAGGGGTTTCTTTGTTGGGCTGCCACCACCACTGCTCAATAGTGAGGGAGGGGAAGAGCAGCTGGAGAGAGAGAATGAACATTTACTTCTGGTGTGTTTCCCTGTCCTCTTTGTGATGCGTATTTGTAATGGGCTGGGTTTTCTTCCAATTGGCGCTCTGTGCCAGCCCTGAGACTCCCTGGTGGTTCCACACTGCTTCTGGAGGCTTCAGCTTCTTCAGTTACAAATGACTAATCTCTGCAAGTTCTGTCATGTGACTTAAATACCAGGGCTTTAAACCTCTTTGATTATAGCATAACAGCACACTTTACATACAGAAGAAAATGTGATCATGCAAATAAACTATTTACAAATAGAAATGACTTGTGATGTTCATTGTACATATTTTAGGTTAATATATTGCTGAAAGCCGGTTACATGTCTGGCTTTAAGGGGGAATTGTTCACTGTAAAGAATTTTCTATGTCAGTGAGGATTTTTTCAAGTTGATCTTGCATAGTAGTTCCATGCTTGCCGCACACTGTCAGAATTTAAATGAACAAGAAACACTTGTTCCAGAGGGGACTCAGAGCTGGGCCCTGTGTACTATGTGTGTAATCCCTGACAGCAGAATACCTGTGTATTCTCTTTCTGTCTGGTTAATGTGGGCCTTTGACAGGGTATCATAGAAGGAAGGGCAAAATGTTTGGAGCCACTGTGTGACCTTGGGCAAGTCTTCCTCTTCTGTGGGCCTCATTTTCCCATCTGTAAAATGTGATAGTAATTCCTACCGTATATGACTGTTGTGAGGATTAAACCGTTGAAACAAGTAAATAAGACAGCCATTCAGTGTGAGCTTTTAATATACATAATGCACTGTATACGTGTTGGCCATTACTGAGTGTCTGTCACGGACACCGCAGCTGGTCTGATGAGCATGTGGGGGGGGCGGGGCTTTTCCCTCCCTGTTATTCCTCTTTTCCCTCTGGGCTCTTAGATTTCCCATAGTCCCCTTTGGGCAATGTCCAGCACCAAAGGTGCTGATACTTGGGGCAAAAGGCTGTGCTGACCTTTACTAGACACAAACTTGCATCCTGTCCATACCTCCTTTTTCAGTAATGAGCATCTGAACTGTGCGACGTGGGGTTGAGAACTTCTACATGAATTGTATTTTTCTCTCTCCTTTCTTAAAAGTTCCCCCCCTTTTCATTTTACCATTAGGTAGTAATTAGTATTCAAGGGAAATTGGTCTTAATATATTAAAATTGGTTAAGTGCATTTAGATCTGTACCACAGCCAGTGTCTTATTGGAAAATGTAATTGGGGACTCTGTGTATGTAATTAATTGAATTACAATTAAGAACTTTCATTAAGCAATACACTGGTACATTAGAGCAGTAAGGAAACATGTTTGATGAGCCACAAACCCTGTCTGGGCTCTAAGTGAGGGCATGGAGATTTGCATCCTTCTGGTAGGCTCCTGGCCCTGGAATTTGCCCTGCAGGTCTTGACTAATGGTGTAGTAATGCATCAGGTGACATTTCTGCAGTGACTCTGGATGGGAAGTGGATTTCTTCCAGCATATGTGCCCTCATTCTCTGACTCTGGAGTCAGAGAGAGGAACACTTTGGTTTTGATCGAATGTTACAGTTCTTAGAAGTTTTACCATGTCAATTGTCAAAAATGCCAGGCTCCTTTATAAGCCCCCATTACTTTGTCTGTGCTTTGCCTTTTTGTTCTGGGCTTTTATTTTAGAGACAGGGTCTCTCCTTTGCTTTGAACATGGATAAAAACATATTACAGGAAAAGGAAGTAATGGAAATTGTGTCATCAGTCTAACTTCCAAGGAAGCCTGTAGTAAACCATTGGTCCAGACCCTTAAATGGTCATGCTTCATCCTCTAATAGGTGGTTGGATTCACTCTGGTCACATATTTGTTCAGGCATCCCCAAAAGCTTGATTGAGCCCTCCTTTGGGCCAGCCACTATGCTGGTCTAAGATCCAGGCCACATATCACAGAACCCACTATTGTGATCAGTCCTACAAAGAGTAGAGGAGAGTGGCGAGCAGGGCACCAGAGCTGGTGAGAGTAGTAGAAGGCTTCCTTTAAGTAGAACAAAAAGGGAAGAATGTTCCAGGCTGAGAGACAGCTCATTTGCAGGCCTTGGGAAGAGATAATATATTTAAAATGCCTTGGGAAAAGAAGGGGCTTATCATATTTGGGAACAAATGAATGAAATGAGCAAGGGAAAGAGTCCTGAAAGATGAGGCTGAGGGATAGGCAGGGTCTAGGATACAGAGCCCCTTCTATTAGCTGCTCTTTTTAGAAATTTTATAAACTTGAAGCTGTTTCTTTCTGATCACTTCATCAAATGAGATTACCTTGATTTATTGAGAGTGGTCCGAAATCTTCATGTGGAAAGTCCTTCAGCCTGGCTGGCTCTGCTCTAAGAGTTTAATCAATTAAGCACTGACAGCAAAGATCCTTGCCCTGGTGGTAGCAGGGCAGATTCTAATGAAGGGTGTATCCTACCCTGTGATCCTGCTGGCTTTAAAGAGATTATTGCAGAGCAGCGGGTAAACATGATAGTGTGTGTGTGTATTATAGTATATCATCTATTGATTGTTTTTTAGAGACCAGCAAAAAATGACTAGTGGCTGAAGGGAAGTATTTAATAGAAGAGAAGTTTGGGGCTTATGAGTCTTTGGGGACTAAATGGCTCTTGGAAAAAAAAATATGATGGATGCAGAGAGCTAAGAAAGAATGTTTTTCTCCGTGACTCATTTAGGTATCCAGGTCTGAGACTCTCTGAAGGAATGGAAAGAGTTAGGTTACCCTGATTGCTTTGTTCTGGCAAGGCCCAGCATGATTGTGTTATGGCCATGGAATTGCACATTTCTAGCTCATCTAAGGAATGCTTTTACTCAAGGTTATGTAGTAGTTAAGGGTACAGTTTTGGAATTAGGCAGACCTGAGTTCAGTTCCTAGCTCCAACTTGCCCTAATTGTATGACTGTAGTAGCAAGATGACATTCTGAGCCTGGTTTTTCTTATCTGTAAGAAGAAGATAATATCTATCTTAAAGGGATATTGAGAAAATTAAATGAGATAATATATTTAAAATGCTGGACACAGTGGCTGGTACATAGTAAGCAATCAATAAGTGTTACCTGCTGATGTAGTTTTTGAGGCAGGATTCCTGTCTACAAAGCTAGTTTTGGGGGGAGTCTAGATGGAAAAGTAACAATTGTATGTGAGGTTTTCTAAATCAAGGTAAATATAAGGTGTGATGTACAAACCTCAGATACTTTATGGTTGGTCTATGTTGCATAAAACTTCACTCATTTCACCATCAGCGTTAGTTGAGCCTCTACTGTAAGAGAGACAGTATGCTGTGGAGAATGGAATGTTCCCAGCCTTAAGGAGCTCCAGTTCTCTCAGGGAAGTACAGAAAGTCACGTAAGAGACTTACCATGAGCGCCTTCAACAGAGGGCCATAGGGTTTCAGGACAGGGATCAGGAAAGGTTCCATTTGGACTAGACCTGAAAGTGTATGAATTTTGAAGAGTATAAAGAACATTCTGACCAAATGGTATAACCTGAACTAAGTCTAGTTTGGCTGAAGCAGGAAAGGGGAGGTTCTATTTGGAGAGTAGCAATAAGACTTCAAGATAGCATGGAATAGAAGGTTTATTTACTCTTCATTCAGTCAGTTACTTGCACCCTAGTAACTTATTTTGTGCTGGGTCCTGAGCTAGGTATTACCCACACCTTTGAAGAACCTCTTTCCCTTATCCCCCCACTTTATTTTCCACCACTCCCCTTCACACACTCTTTGCTCCAGCCAAAGGCAAATGAGCTCACACTTTGTAGATTTCATATTTTTTCCCATCCTTTTCCTCTGTGGATTGCCTTCCCCCCTTTCCATCATCTGGGAATCCTGCCATTCTCCAAAATTCCTGAAGCATAGGACAGCACCTGGCATGTGGTTGTGCTGGATCACTATTTGCTGGCTTGGAAGGAGTGGGCAACAAGTTGTGCTATGGAGAGTTAAAGGTGAGGATGTAACAGAGGCCACTGATCTTTTGGCTGAGTTCTGAAGTTGGCATAATAGATCTTTTAGGAGAAGAGAGACAGGAGTCACTTCTACAACTAGATTAGGGCCTTTTAGACTTGCTCTGAGACTCATTGAACCATAAAATGAATTTTAAGGTCCCATGCGTTTCTAGCTATAAATACAGGAAATCTGTCAATAACATACAGTGAGTTCATCTGTGCTTTTAATTAATGATTAGTGCCTATTTTGAAAGAAAGTCATTAGCTGGGCACAGCAGGTCATGCCTGTAATCCTAGTACTTTGGGAGGCCAAGGTGGAAGGATCACTTGAAGCTAGGAGTTAGAGACCAGCTTGAGTAAGAGCAAGATCTTAATCTCTACAAAATATGGAAAATTTAGCTGGGTGTGGTAGCCCACACCTGTAGGAGGCCAAGACAGAAAGATTGCTTCAACCTAGGAGTTTGAGGTTGCAATGAACTATGATAATGCCATTGCACTCTAGCCCAAGGTGACAGAGTAAGACCCAATCTCAAAAAAAAAAAAAAAAAAGAGGAAGAAAGTCATGTACTTATAAGTGTTTCCTTCAGTTCCAGTGAAATCCCATAGATGAAAGCATTCTTTAACCTATAAAACAGTATTTGTTATAATTAGCCATGAATGATCATATGAAAATAAGCCTCTTACTCTTATAATGTGTATACCAGCTTTGTAACTGTGTTTATTGTCAGGTTATAACACATACCCGTGTCTATACCTGCACTTTTGTATACCATTGTTGTCCAAGTGGACATCAGGGACAATGAAAGCATGGCTGATAAAGACAGCGCTTCTCAAACTTTTTGGTCTTAGGACCTTTTTATACTGTTAAGATATTGAGGACCCCAAAGAGTTTTTGCTTTGGTTATCTCTTTTTATTCTAGGAATAAAAGCTGAGCAGTATTAATTTATTACATGTTATATAAAAAACAAATTTTATGAAAAAGAACTGTAATTTCTGGGCGGTGCCTATGGTTCAGTGGGTAGGGCGCCAGCCCCATATACCGAAAGTGGTAGGTTCAAACCTGGCCCCAGCCAAACTGCAACAAAAAATAGCCGGGCTTTGTGGCAGGCATCTGTAGTCCCAGCTACTGGGGAGGCTAAGGCAAGAGAATCACCTAAGCCCAAGCGCTGGAGGTAACTATGAGCTGTGATCCCATGGCACTGTACCGAGGGTGATAAAATGAAACTCTGTCTTAAAAAAAAAAGAAAACAAAAACCTTAAAAAGAATTGTAATTTCTTTAAAATTTGTGATGAGAAGAGTGGTACTATTTTATATTTTTGCAGATTTCTATAAAGTCTGCCTTATAGAAGACACCTGAGTTTTCATACCTGCCTCTGTATTCAGTCTGTTGCAGTATATTGTTTTGGTAGAAGTATAAGAAGAAAATTTGGTCTGAGTTGTTGGAGAAGGGAAGAGTATTTCAACAGCCTTTTCAGATAATTGTGGATATTAATTTTTATTACTATACCAAAACTCAAAGAATCGTTTCTTAAAAGTTAGTCGCAGCTCAGCGGCTGTGGCTCAAGTGGCTAAGGCACCAGCCACATACACCTAAGGTGGAAGGTTCGAATCCAGCCCGGGCCCATCAAACAACAATGACGGCTGCAACCAAAAAATAGCCAGGCATTGTGGCCGGCACCTGTAGTCCCAGCTACTTGGGAGGCGGAGGCAGGAGACTCGCTTGAGCCCAGGAGTTAGGGGTTGCTGCGAGCTGTGATGCCACAGCACTCTACCCAGGGGGACAGCTTGAGGCTCTGGCTCAAAAAATAAATATATAAATAAAAGTTAGTTGCAGTGTGAAATCAGAATCCACTATATCAATGAATTTCTTTTTGGTGTATACTTATAAGAGAATGGGCATGAAGAAGGCAGATAATGTCTTACTGTTGTTATTATGAACACAGTTTTGAAATTATGTTCCCCCAAAGGAGTCTGGAGAAGTCTACCCCCACCCCATCCCCAACCATGGGTCCCAGACTACACTCTGAGAACAGCTCATTCAGAATTTGTAGTTTCCAACTCAACAGCCTTTTACCAGTCCATGCTTATGGTGAGGGAGGGAGGTCAGCCACAACCTTCAGAACCACTTGAGGGAAGGAGAAGGGGAAGTATGGGCTCCAGACTCTAATCCATCTATCCCAGCTCTGCTTTTCCTAACAGTAGAATCTTGGGCAGGGTTTCGACCCAGTCTTGAGCCTTGGTGTCTGAGTTAGTGTTTGAATCTACATCTCTGAACTCTGTGTTCCGTGTTCTTTGTAATGTTACTAAATCCCAAAAGGAGGTGCTTGAGCCCACAGCACCTCCTCTTCCTTTGCTGCAGGCCCCAGACTCCACCTGCCTCCTTTCTCACCTCCTCTCTGCTTCCTCTGCCCACTGTGCCAGGCTTGATTCCTCCCTTCCTCCTTCCTGATTTCTTACTCCAGAGACTTAAGCTGCTTCCATGAACTTGGATTTTCTGCTTGTCCCCCAAACTGACGCACTCTGTGAATGCACTCTCTGTCATTCTTCACAGCCTTGTCAGTCCATTTGAGCTCTGGTTCTCAAGTCACTATTAGACCCCACCCCAAAATTTGATCTATCACAATACATCTTTGAGTTATTACAGCTGGAGCATTTTGACACGATACATTATGGTAATCCACGGCACATAGAGACATTAACAGTCCTGACTTTGACAAAATACATTGTGAAGTCTTTGAAGGCACCATTACAATTTATCTTGTCATTCATATGAAGACCCAGTTCAGCATTAATGTAGATGAACACAGTGTGGCTTTTGTTTCATTTAATGGCTTGTGACCTTTTAAATTGCTAATTTAACAAAATACCAAAGGGTTATATTTCAATTAAATTAACAGTTTTAGGAAGTGGTTTTTGTTTTATTTTTAGCATGTTTATTTTTAAGATATCCTGGTTTTCTCTACTTTTTACTTTGAGTAGTTAAAAATGTCTTCTCTTGAACAGAAGTGGGGGGCTTGTTTGTTTTTGTTTTTGTTTTTTTGATAGAGTCTCACTCTCTTCCCAGGCTAGAGTGCCATGGCCTCAGCCTAATTCACAGCAATCTCAAACTCCTGGGCTCTCAAGTAGCCAAGATTACCAGTGCCTGCCACAATGCCTGGCTAGGTTTTCTATTTTTACTAGAGACGGGGTCTCACTCTTGTTCAGGCTAGTCTCAAACTCCTGAGCTCAAGCAGTCCTCCCACTTCATCCTCCAAGATGCTAGGATTATAGGCATGAACCACTGTTTTCTGTCCAGAATTAGATTTTTTAATATGAAATTCATAGTACCACAACAATTTTTAATATCCAAATGCCATAATACCAAGCATTGTTATTGTGTGGAGAACGTAAACAATGAAAATATAAATAGTAAAGTTATACATGCAAAGTCAGAACTTCCCTGGTTCAAAAATAAGCTTTTAGTATAATGCTTTGTTTCAGATATTTGTCCTTAAAATATCCACTGCATGTACCATTTATTAGGTACTTTTTTCTCCCTTCTACTTTGTCCTATTACTAGTTTGTGAGCTTCTGTAGATGAGGAGCCCTGCTTTATCCTTACCAGTGTTCCCCACAGTCTAGTGCACTTCTGCTTCCCCACAGAAGCAGTTGCACACTGCACGTACACACAGACATGCCCCCTTGAGGGAGCAGCACTTCTGGGCCTACTTTGAGAAACGGCATCAGAACACCAAGACCAGCAGTTACTTTCATTCAGCAGATGACCTGCTATGGAGTGAGCAGCATGAATTGGAGAGAGTGCAGAAGGGATCCTACCCTGTTCCCTCAGGTGCTGTTGCCCTTCTGATCATAAAAGCAGACACACCCCTGGTCAGCTGGGGCAAGGCTCAGAACTCAACCAAGTATCACTGGGACTTAAATCCTCGAGTGGGATATGAATTTACACTATCAGAGAGTAGAAGGTCAGTGTAAGAAGCATTAGCATGTTGATTCAGCTCCAGCCATATAAGTCTTAAACAAAATTAATATAAGGAAATTGACAAGCCTTGCTGGTTATTCCATAGCTTTAAGACCTCTACTAAAATCCTATCATCTCATCTGCCCATTATTAACATTTCAGCAAAATATAAAGTTTTCATTAATCTCCCACAGCAAATTTAGGAGTGAAAACTGGCACTTGTTTGAGCTTTTAGGACTACATTAGCTGGTGTATTAAACAAAATATGTCATTCTTCAGTAGCTTCTGTAAGAAGCTAAATCAATTTCCAGCCATATTTATGCACCACTTTATCTAAAAGCATCTGAATTATCATTTACAGCTAAGATGCTTTATTAGCAGCTGGCATTGAAATTGCTCAGTAAAAATTATATGTCACGTTATAGTAATTTTTAAATTGGTTTTAATCCAACATCATAAAATGTAAAAATCTTAAGTGTGGGTTTTTTTTTTTTTTTAGTAATTGGCATTTTAGCATAATGAGCTGTTACTTCTTTCCAAATCAAATACCTGCAATATTTAAAAAATACTAATTAGTAAAGAACACAGAAGTTCTTTAGCTCAGAGCTTGGTTGTGTCTAATAAATGTCATTTTCTCAGAAAAGATGGCTTTTTAAATGATTTTTTATGAAAATATTTTAATATTTTGCCAAACTTCTCCATAATTCTCATATACAGAATGTTTTAAAATATAAATAAATACATTTTGGCAGTTAATTTTCAGGGAAAATGTAAATTGGAGAAAGCAATGATTATTCTAAGCTCCAGATCCTAGCCAGCCTCTCAGTTTGAAATGTGGACATTACCCAGGAGACAGTGGTGATTGTGATCATGGCATCTCTATCCTATATCACAGGTATTGCAGAGAAAGGAAACAGGTTACCCAAAGGCCCATTCAAATGCAGGTGTGGGTGCAGCTCTGCTGTGTCCTAGAGAGGAGATGTCGATTAAGTCTCTGCCCCTCACCTTGCTGTGGACATGGAGCCTGTGTCCATTAGTACATTTGTACCGAGCTCTTGCTTTATCCTTTGCATGGTGGCACTGGCACTACAGTGGTGAGTAAAGCAGTCCCCATGCCTGCCCTCTTGGGATTTAGACTAGTGCCTGAGACAGATAAGTACTACCTAAGATAATGGTTCTGTAGGACAGTGCAGGGTGTGGGGACAGAGAGAGCTGATCTAGGTCAGGGAAGTTTTCCCTGGTGTATCACTTATGCTGTGTTCTTCGAAGGAATAGGGAAAAGGCTAAAAGGGAGAGAGGTAGTTTTCAGGTCTGCCTGGCTCTACAGTCCAATATTAGCCAACCTCTGTAGAAAGTTTTCCCTGGTGTATCGCTTATGCTATGCTCTTTGAAGGAATAGGGAAAGGGCTAAAAGGGAGTGAGGTAGTTTTCAGGTCTGCCTTGCTCTACAGTCCAATATTAGCCAACCTCTGTAGAAAGTTTTCCCTGGTGTATCGCTTATGCTATGCTCTTTGAAGGAATAGGGAAAGGACTAAAAGGGAGTGAAGTAGAGAGAAGGGTGACCTGGACAGAGAGGACGGCATGTACTAGATGCTCGAACATGGGATTCTGTTAGGGGCATTTGGTAAATGGCCTGTGAAGTGTGAGGCTGCCTTCTAGCTGAGGGAGAAGCATTATTATAGTGCTAGAATGATCTGAGTGAGGAATTACTATAGAGTTTAGAAATAGAACACACTACAATTCCTAATAAATGAGTTCAATGTGAAGGCCTCAGAAACCAACCTTGACTTCAAAAACTTGTCCTGTGTAAGCAGTAAGTATGGGGAGGAAAAGTGTATTATTGTCAGGCTACCGGTTATATCATAGAGTTTTCCAGTCTTATACCCAAATCTAGAGTTTCCATTTCCCCAACTCTGCCATAGGACTTCTCTCTGGATTTCCCTGTGGAATCATCTCTGGGGACTCTCTTCTTTCTGGTAGGCCTCTGCTACACAGACGCTCCCCCACCCGGCCCTACCCCCACACTGGTGAATGGCACCAGCATGTGCACCTGCACCTTCAGGAGCCCACAGTTCAAACTCTAGGGATGGAGAGTTAGTTTAACTTGGCTTAGTGTAACCTCGGTATGTGACTTGGCCTCCCAAAGCCTCAAGTCCTCATCTGTACAACATGGAAAATTATAGGACCTTGCAAGGTTGTCATGAGGCTTAAATGTGACACGTATAAAGTGCTTAGCACTGTACCTGCCATGTGGCAAGGATTCATACATACTAGTTTTTTTGTTTTTTTTTTTAAACTCAGTTGCCTGGGCTAGAGTGCCATCGTATCAGCTAGCTCACAGCAACCTCAAACTCCTGGGCTTAAGTGATCCTCCTGCCTCAGCTGCCTCAGTACTTAGGACTTCAGGCGAGCACCACAACACCTGGTTAATTTTTTCTAGTTTTAGTAAGGTGGAGTCTCACTCTTGCTTAGGCTGCTCTTGAACTCCTGAGCTCAAGAGATCTCCCACCTCAGCCTCCCAGAATGTTAGGATTATAGGCATGAGCCACCACACCCAGCCTATATCATCATTTATTTAGCAAAATTTAGTGAGAATTTACCAGTTGCCTGTATTGCAAAGATAAATTAAAAAACTTTACTGACCTTCCTAAAACATCCAAATTAGGACAGAGCAACCACAGACGATTCTAGTGCAAGGCTGAATATGATGAATTTTGATATTCTGTAAATGGTGAAAGCTGGAGTTCAGAAAGGTAAAGTCACTTGCCCATGATCACACAGCAAATTAAAAGATAGAACTAGGAGTTGAGTCCAGGTCTGCCTTTCTCTACAGTCCAATATTAGCCAACCTCTGTAGAATTCACTACCAATTAGAACTATCAGAAAAGATTCATGGAGGAAGTAGAGTTAGTGCTAACCCAGGGGGGTCAGAGTATTTTTTCAGGTCTAGGGTAAGGGTGAAAGGAGTGTCCTAGGCCAAGAGCACCCCATGAACAAAAGGCCCAGAAGTTAAAAATCTGGACCTCTCTGTACAGTCTGGGGGCTTTTGGAGAAGCTAAGAGAAGGTATTTGTGAGAAGTGACAAAAAGATTGGAAAGTTATATTTCAGACAGATTATAGGCTGCCTTGGTTGCTTGGCTGATAAAAGTATGCTTCTTGGGCAGTGCCTGTGGCTCAAAGGAGTAGGGCGCCAGCCCCATATGCCGGAGGTGGTGGGTTCTAACCCAGCCCTGGCCAAAAACTGCAAAAAAAACCCCAGTAAAATAAAGAAAAAGTATGCTTCCTTCAGGAAGCTGTGGGAAGCCAAGGACAATTTTTGAGCACCAGACTTAATTTATCTCCAATGTCATGTATCAGAGTACTTAGCATGCACAAGATTCTAAGCATTTGGTGAGTGAATGAACTGAATGGTCTCAAGACTTTAGATGGATGGGAAAGTCTGTGGTCCCCCTGTATTGCAGGGGGAGTCTGGCGACCAGAAGGCCAGTGAGGAGACTGTCACAGACATCCACCTGCCCGCCCATAGCCACCTGCTATGGAGTGGGAGGGGATGCTATTAAGTGGTTGGAGAACCTTGGGAAGAACAGGGGTTCTTCAGGGAACATGGATTGCTTTTATGATCAAGTTTAGGAAAAGAAACAAGAGGCCCCTTGCTACTGTGGGCTTGACTTAGTCTT
Source organism: Otolemur garnettii (assembly GCF_000181295.1). Classification (NCBI taxonomy): domain Eukaryota; kingdom Metazoa; phylum Chordata; class Mammalia; order Primates; family Galagidae; genus Otolemur; species Otolemur garnettii. The sequence goes on along the minus strand of NW_003852409.1, from coordinate 28,330,336 downwards.
GTAGAGACCGTGCTTCTTGCTGAGAGTGAGCAGAACTTCTGTCCTTCTTGTATCCCTGCTACCCAGCCGAGGGCCTGCCATAGAATAGGCAGTGTTTGTGGAATTAATTGTTGAATGATTAATATGTTACCATCCTCTGTTTACTGGAATGGCATTATTAAGTCATTGCTCAGCCTTTTCTTCTCCAAATTAAATAGCCCATATTATTTTAATTTATCCCAAAGCATTTTAAGCAGACACCATTTGCCAAGCCTCATGTATCTTCATGTGTTAAACTGCTTTTTCCTCCCCAGGTTCAAGGGCAGACGGGATTCTTGAGGAGGATTCTCAAATTGACATAGCCACAGTACAGGATATGCTTAGCAGCCACCATTACAAGTCATTCAAAGTCAGCATGATCCATAGACTGAGATTCACAACCGACGTACAGTTAGGTAAGTGTGTGAACAGATGATGACCGGAGTCTTTATATCAGTAGTCAACGTAGAAATAGGGAAAGAAACAACATACAACTTTTGTGTGACCTGAATGACTAAAGGTAATTTGTTTTCTGAGAAAATGTTTAAACAGTGAATTTAAAGTACATCCCTTTCCCCACTTGAGTGCTCTGCCTTGTCTTCTTTTTTATGAAGCAGAAGATTAGAAATAGAACTAACTTGAGACTCCTTTCAAACTGATTGACTTGTGTGAAGTTCCATAATTCTTTTCATTCTGTAATTCTCTTACATTCTATCCTTAGAACAGCTTTGTAACGGTGCCACTTGCCTTTTCTTACTCAGTGAACTCATTGCTTATTCATTCATGCCTTTATTCAGGAAGCTGCTTAATGATCTCAGAAGTTATATTTGGATCTTCATCAGATAATCTGGAACTTTCAACTAATATTTCAGGTTAATTTGTTTCAATCATGTGCTAAATTTGTTTTGACTTAAACCTAACAGGAGTAGAAAAAGCATCATAAGAGGCAACATAATATTAATACGTCCCCCTTCTCCTCCTCCTCTTCTTCATCATCATCATGGCTACTTTTTCTAGGTATCCAGTGACTGTTAGTCACTGTGCTATATGCTTTATATGTATTACTAAACTACTTAAAAGGTCGGTACTTTTACTGTCCCCAACTAACAGAGAAGGTAAATGAGGTACAGAGGGGTAAATCTCATGCCCAACTCACACAGAAGCAGAACCCTGACCTTCTGAGTGCACTCGTTCCCTAACAAAGAGTCTCCCACACGGACATGGGGAGAGGAGGACCAGGTAGGTTTGCCTGACTCAGTCAGTCAGGAAGCTGAACTGTCCCCTGGCTCTGCCACACCACCCCTTCCTGCATTTCCTTTGCCTCATGCATAAAGGAAGAAAGTGTGACTTCTAACTCTAATTCTAACATAATTTTATGTTTCTCACAAATGCTTTGTATGTTTCTCATAATAAAATCCTTTCTAATACTGGCATTAGCCTGAATTTTGTTAACATGTATCCTAATAAACCTCAAAAATCTCCTTCAATATTCCTTTCCAAGTTGACTGATGGAAACTTCTAATATGTTGACAGTACAGCTTAGTAATTACAAGGTAACCAAATGAATCATACCTGGCTTAAATGGTGGCTCTATCAATGACCAGCCATATAACCTTAAGCAAATGGCTTAATCTTTCTAAGCCTCAGTTCTATCCTATTTAAATGGTACTACCCGTAGTCCCAGCTTCTTGGGATTGCTGTGGGGAACAAGTAAGATAACTACAGGTGAAACACAGGGCAGTTGATAAACTTCCATAAACGAGAACTTTTAGTCAAGAGGCAGTGTAGCGCTTAGAAAACACACTCAGGAGCTGGAAGCCTGGGTTCAAACCCTGGCTGGTGCATTTGCTGTATCACCACTGCCAAATGATTTGGAACCCCAGTTTCCTTATCTGTAAACAAATACAATAGTCCCTATCTCAAGGAGTAATTATGAGACTGAAATGTCACAACACATGCAGAATACTTAGCAAGGCTCCTGGCATATTACAAGTGCTCAATAAACATTCGCTGCTAGGATGGCGAATCAGCACCCAGGAACTTTGACCCAAAACACAGCCAACACTCCCACCTTTTTCTCCTCTGTACAAGTAGTCCTTAGTTAACATCATCAATAGGTTTTTAGAAACTGCACCTTTTTTCTCATCACTCTTGTAACAAAACAACATTAAACAAAATGGCATTATACAAGGACTCGCTGTATGTCATTTTGCTTAAAGTCACAGTTTCTAGGAACCTATCATTAACATTAAGTGAGGACTTCGTGAACCTGTTCCTCCTTACCAAAAAAAATCCCTAAATGTCTGAAGTGGGAAAATTGTTTAAATAATGTTAATTCTTAAACAAAGTTCAATGTTGTTCATCCTAGGAATGTTTTTCCTGGTGTCTGTCATAGAACTAAGAATAGTAAGACTGCTCAAAAAGAAGCCAGAGAAAAGAAATACATACTGGCTGGGTGTGGTGGCTCACGCCATAATCCCAGCACTGTGGGAGGCCAAGGAGGAAGGATCTCCTGAGCTCAGGAGTTTGAAAAGACCATCTCTACTAAAAATAGAAAAACTAGCCAGGCAGGGTGGTGGGCACCTGTAATCCCAGCTCCTTGGGAGGCTGAGGCAAGAGGATTGCTCAAGCCCAAGAATTTGAGGTTCCTTTGAGCCATGATGCCACAGCACTACCCAGGGCAACAGAGTGAGATTCTTGTTTAAAAAAAAAATACATACTATATAATTCTGTTTATATAACATTCAAAAATACGTCTTATTACACAGAAATAATCTTGTTTAAGAACTAATGACAGTAGGAGGCCAGGCACAGGGGCTCACACCTGTAATCCTAGCACTCTAGGAGGCCAAGGCCAGTGAATTGCCCGAGCTCACAGGTTGGAGACCAGCCTGAGCAAGAGCAAGACAGTGGTTATCCTGGGGGATAAGATTGCAATAGTGGATGGAGGGGGGCTTCTGGGAGGCTAGAAAGATTCTGTTTTGTGATGTAGAGCTGCTAATTACTTGGAATTACTTTGTAGAAAAGTCATTAACATAGACTCATGATTTGTGCACTTTCTATGTGTATATTTTAACTTAAAATTTACTAAAATAAGAATACTACTCAGACAACCAGTTTGTGTTTGGCTACAGAACTTGCCCAGTAGCAAAGGGTCTACTTTTTCTAGTTTGAAGAGGCCCAGCGAGTAGCCCAACTGTGGTCAAGACAGAGGGCCGAGGTGCGGACTTGCCCCGTTGAGCGTAATCAGTGAGTCCATCCTGCTTGTTCTCAGTGTGAAAAGCAGTGCCTGCAAAAGACAACCAAGATTGTGGGCTTCTTTCCCCACGTTTTCCCAAAGGCAAAGAAGGACAATTTTAATTTCTCAGATTCTGACCTGTAAATTCATTCAAAGGAAAAATTCCATGAAAAGATCTGTGGAAGAAGCCCAGGCTCTGCGTTCAGTCAGGACTATGTTTAATTCCAGCTCCGCTACTTACCTGCAGCATCACCTTAGACAAGTCTTTTCCCTTTTCAGTCTTAATTTTTGCAGGCTATAAAATGAGGATTACAGTGTTTACCTTTTAAGATTGTATCAAAGTGTCTGGCCCATAGAAGCTACATT
>NW_003852409.1:28325566-28326558 GCF_000181295.1 Otolemur garnettii | reverse complement strand
TCTTTGTCCACCATCTTGAAAGTATTGAACTGCTCAGGTTAGGTGGTGGATCTTCTGCAGTTTCACAATGGAGACTTTTCAGAGAGAAATGGATAATGACAGTGCTGTAAGCCTCTGTCCCTAGAGTGAGGCAACTGGAAGCCAGGTCCCAGTCACCTCTGAAGGCTTCCCGTGTGGCATGTGGAGTCCCCTGGTGGAGAGTCACAGCTCCAAGAAGCTTCTAAAACAGAAGTCACATTTATTTTTGTTATGAATCTAAGTTCAATCTTTAGCAGTATAAGCAGAAACGTCATTCAGTAGTCCTAAGGAATTTTATAGCAACCAGATAAACTGTGCCCATGAGTATTGTATTATGCAGTGAATAAATAAGCTCATTTTCTCTTCCCATGCTGATTAGGCCAGGTATATAACTGAAGACACTCTCCCTCCTCACAAAGCAGATGGTAACACCCCTTCATTCTAACAACAACAAAAGCCTCCACATAGCAATCCAGAACTTCTTTCCTTATGAAACAGATTCTACTACAAAGTGCAGAGCCGTAAACACAAGACCCTTTACAAGCATTCAAGGGAGCAGCTGGATTCTGAGATCAGTAAATAATTTATTTTATTTCACCTGACTAGCCAGGTGCTTCAGATTTTTCCTGACACTGATGGATGGTCTCCTCCACCCACCCGTCTTGTGTCAGTCAGAGATTTCACTTGGCCCCTGTGGCAAGCTCTTCTAAGTGGTATCTGTGTGGGGCATTTGCCCGGCATCCCTGCTGATTCCACAGAAAACCACCCATCCACACTGAATTAGTGGTACGTAAGAGCACACAGCAGAGGACCGGAACCCCCAGGTTCTGCAGTGCCCCTGCAGCTGCCTGTCTTCTGGTGGAAAGTAGTGGCTAATGTGCCAATTTTACCATCTGCCATAGTTTCTGAGAAAGTCAAGGGATGAGAGACTCAAACTTTGATCTGCAAGACCCAAACTTAAACCAGTTTTCCAC
>NW_003852409.1:28310770-28325546 GCF_000181295.1 Otolemur garnettii | reverse complement strand
ATATTAATAAGAAATAGTTTTTAAAAGCAGTTCTTATGAGGTTCTTACTGTGTGCCAGGCCCTTTGCTGATCACTCTTTTGCATGCAGTGCCCCTGAAATCACAGTACTATACAGTACTCTCTTCATTTTTTATATGATAAAACTGGGCTATAGGGGGAAATCTAGTGAGCTGTGAAGCTGAGATCAGAACCCAAGACTGACAGGCTGAGCCTTGGGCCTAACTACCACATTATCACGTGTATGCAAATCAGCATTGTGCCGATGATACTCTGTAGTTCTGTGGTGATTTGTAACATACAAAGAATGCTCGTCCCTATTCCATCATTGAATGTACACACCACTTTGATAGTTGTTCACATTTCATGACAGAAAACTGCGACTTGGAGGGATTAGTGAAATAATCTGGTGCGTGTAAAGCACTTGGTGTTTACAGGCACGTGGCTACTACTCAGTGAGCACTAACTCTCCCCCTGCCTCTGCCATCAGGACATACAGTGTGATATCCAGTCTGTGGCAGGCACCTGTGTCCCAGCTACTTGGGATGCTAAGGCAGAAGACTCACTTGAGCCCAGGAGTTAGAGGTTGCTGCGAGCTGTGATGCCACAGCACTCTACCCTGGGGGATAGCTTGAGGCTCTGTCTCAAAAAAAAAAAAGTTACTGAAGGAAAGGAAGAGGTACTCCTTAAAGTAGCACTTATGTACCATTTTAAGTAATTCCAATTTTAAATGTGTCTCCAGGGAAATAAGGGAAGTTGGCTTTTGTCAAATTTACATTTCTCCAACTTAAATGGCAACAATAAAAGAAGAGTTAATTCAACCATAATGGAATACAACATAATCATGAAAAATTATTCGTAAGAAAATTTTTGACTTGGAAAAATTCTTATGACACAATTGAAAAAGAAAGGAAAACATTCACAAAAAAGAAATCAAAAGAGTACATTCCAAACTGGTTAAGAGTGGTTGACTCTCGTTAGCAGGATTATATCCTTTCCTTTTCTGTATTTTTCCAAAAGAAAATTTCTCTCAAAAATAAAAACAAACATCGCTTTAATAGGTGACATTTTAAAGTAAACCTTCCATTTGATTCTGTAATCGCATTACTAAGTATGTACCCAGAGGGGGAAAACAAATCATTTTACCATAAGCACATTCACAGCTCAATTCACAATCACCAAGACACTGAAGGAACTTGAACTGCCCATCAGCTCATGAATGGATTAATAAACTGTGGTATATGTATATCATGGAATACTATTCAGCCATAAAAGGATAGAGATTTTATATCTTTTGTATTTACCTGGATGGAGCTTAAGAACATGCTTCTTAGTAAAATCACAAGAATGGAAAAGCAGCCAATATATGCAACACTAATAGGAAACCAATAAACAACTATACCCACACATGATGGAAAAAATTAAATTCAAGTGCAGGGAGGGGATTGGTAAGCTCTCACCTAACGGGCACAATGTAAGGTGACACAGCACACTCCCTAGGTGAAGGGCTCAACTCCAACTTGGACTCTGCTGGACAAATGCAAACAAAGTAACCTAACCATCCCTACCCTTATATTCATCTGAATTAAAAAAAAAAGTTGACACGTTTTGGACTTCAGTACCCTTTCCCAGTATAAAATGTGGGGAAGAACAAGTACGCGAATAATGGTGAAAAGTGACCCTAAACTGAAGAATACTTCCCCCAGCAGCTCCCAGTACCCCAGGGCCTAAGCTGCTGGGAGGTGCTAGTGAGCTTCTTTACACCACCTGAGGCCACTCTCAAACCAGTGCCCAGCAGGCTGCCCTCCCCCAGCTGTGGCAAGTGAGGAAGAAGGGAGCACGGGGGCTGGCCTGGAGCAGCCAGGGTCAGCTCCTTCCCTCGGGAACAGGGAGGCCGTTTGTCTCCCTTACCAGCTCTCTCCCTAACCACTTACCCACAGCCATCCGTCATGACCTTTTCATGCTCCCACTCCTGACAGCTTCCAGATACAGTGAGTCAAACTTCACTGGAAGCAAACTATCACACCAACTGTCAAAGGCAGAAAACACTGCCTGATTGCTGTCCTACATCATCGCCAGCATATAAATCCTACCTTAACAAGACAGCTCAAAATAAACAAAAACGCTACTCTAATGTATACACGACTCTCTAGGGAAACTATTTGTCCACGGCTTTATCCTGGGTATCACAAGGAGACCCTAACTAACTACAAGATTTCCATAAAAGGGAATTAGCATTGTGTATCATCTTCTGCTAACATTCAGAGTTACCCACTTCGGGCAGCCCCTGTGCTAGGTCCTTTCATGTAAGTGGCTATTTAGAGTTTACCACACCTCAATTAGCAAGGTAGTGTTAGCCCATTTTATATTTAAAGGTAGTATAGCACAGAGAGGTCAGGGATAGGGACTCTGAAATCAGAAAGTCCTAAGTTCAAATATCAGCTTTCCTACTTCCTACGTGACTTTGGGAAAATTGCTATAAAATGGGCATAATAATAATATATACCTCATGGCTCATTGTGAGGATTAAGTGAAATAAGGCACAAAAAGCACTTGAATTTGTGCCTCATACACAGCTGGCGACTATTACTACTCCTTCGAATGACTACTGTTGTCAGGAGTCAGACATTGGTCTAAGGGGTATGACACGGACCCAGTGATGAGGAGCTAGAGGAAGCTGGGAAACAAGGGGCTTGACTGGCCCTTGGTTTGGGGTGTAGGGAGACTTCTTCCTGCAACCTGCTCTACATCCCAGTTTCGGAAGCACCAAGATCCAGCTAAGGAGACCAACACCCTCATGCAGGTGAATCCTTTCAATAACCTCCCACTATCACCAAGTGTCACTGAGCTTGTCTCTTTCTTGCAACCTCCAAGAGTTTAATTCAAAATTAGGAAGAATGTTTTCAGACCTGGAGTTGTGAAAACTTTTGTGCTAGGGAATCCCTATCCTATGAGGTCTCCAGGTCTTTAATTTGGAGATCTTGTTTTTCCTTGAGACAGAGTCTCACTATGGCACCCTCCGTAGAATGCCATGACATCACGGCTCACAGCAACCTCAAACTTTTTTTTTTTTTTTTAGACAAGAGCCTCAAGTTATCACCCTTGGTAGAGTGCCAAGGCATCACAGCTCACAGCAACCTCCAACTCCTGGGCTCAAGTGAGTCTCCACCTCCCAAGTAGCTGGTATTACAGGCGCCCGCCACAACGCCCAGCTAATTTTTTTGGTTGCAGCTATCATTGTTGTTTGGCAGGCCCGGGCTGGATTTGAACCCACCAGCTCAGGTGTACATAGCTGGCGCCTTAGCCGCTTGAGCCATAGGCGTGGAGCCAACCTCAAACTTTTTTTTTTTTTGAGACAGAGTCTCATTTTGTTGCCCTCAGTAGAGTGCCGTGGTGTCACAGCTCACAGCAACCTCCAGCTCTTGGGCTTCGGAGATTCTCTTGCCTTAGCCTCCTGAGTAGCTGGGACTATAGGCACCCACTGCAACGCCTAGCCATTTTTTTGCTGCAGTTTGGCTGGGGTCAGGTTCGAACCCGCCACTCTCAGAATATGGGACTGGCACCCTACTCACTGAGCCACAGGCACTGCCCAGCAACCTCAAACTCTTGGGGCTTAAGCGACTCACTTCACTCAGCCTCCAAAGTAGCGAACTACAGATGCCCACCACAATGCCCGACTATATTTTTGTTGTTGCTGTCATTGTTGTTTTAGCTGGCCTAGGCCAGGATCGAACCCACCAGCCCCACTGCATGTGGCCAGCGCCCTAACCACTCAGCTATGGGCACTGAGCCTGGAGATCTTGTTTTTGCTAGCACATTCCCACTGGGGTTATTCTGGGGGAAGTTACTTTCTTGGTGAGCCTGAGCTTCCTCTGTAAAATGGGAGTAACAGAGGTATCAACTCCCAGGTTATAATGCAGATGGAATAGCATAAGCACATAAAAAACTTAGCATGGGCTGGCACAAAATGAGAGCTCAATTAGTTGTTATTCAAATTACTATTAAAGATGAACCTCAGAAAGGTGAAATGATATACCAGCTCAGGGTCAAGCAAGTTAGTAAACTTGGTCTAGCTAAATCTACTGTGTTGCCTCGTGCCAGGTGCTTTCATCACGCCAGAGGAGAATGCTCGACTCTCCTAAGTTACCCTTAAAATACCCCTCTAGGAGGCCAAAACAACACTTGGGCAAAAACTAGGCTTTTACATTCCAAGTCTCAGTATTTCCCAGTGTACCATTTATTTGCTCAGACATCATGAGCTGTGGTTCATTCATCAATTTCTTACAACTTTGAATCTAAGACTACAAAAGCCCCACTGTTGTTAAAATCCTGGAGTAGCTTTTCATACAATTCTACAATCCTCTTGTCTTTAGGTTACCTAGAGCCTATGAAAGCCCAGAAAGCCCCCAGGGAGTGCCACTGAACAACTCTGGGCCAGAGTGGATTTTGCTAAATATACACAGCCAATCGATAGCATCCACAGGGCAGTCAGGGAAGTCTTTGAAACTTGTCTGAATTTACACACAGGATCAGACACACATGCTGTTTGGGCTTAATGAGACCTCAGAGATCACCTAGTCCTGGGCTTTCATTCCCCTTCTGAAGAAATTGAGGCTCAGGGCTGGGACATGACTTGTCTGATGTCACCCATTAATGACAGAGCTGTAACCGTAATTCATATCCTCATACTACCAACCAGGCAGGGCTTACACATACCAGCTCTCTTGCATTGCAAGAGCACTGTGTATTCACACAGCAATCAAATGCATTACAGTATAAAAAGCACTGCCTCCAGCAACGTGTTTGGCACTCAAAATAGATGACAAAATCATATTTTAGATCACAACTAAAACAAAACCCAGTAGAGCCTTGCTTGAGATCAAGTGGCCTGAGATCACTGGTTCGATTCAAGCAGTCATTGCAAATCTGTTCAGGAATTACAGCTAAAAGCTGCCAAGGCCAGTGTATGGTCACTTAGAGACTCAAGGACAAGTCTGAGTGTATTTGACTACATTGTTAGCCTGGGCATGCAAACTAAGGGGTAGCCTGAACACAAACAAATGCACGGGAGCATTCAGTACAGGGCTCTGTCCCAGGGCAGAACTTACTAAATGAGACCTGACATATTTAGTTTCAGAAAACCTGTGTTTAGGTGAGGGGTAAATTCTCTCAAGTGAACTTACAATGTCAGCTAAGAAGCAGTAATGCTGTTTCCTAGAAGAATTTATAATATTACTTGTGGAGTGGGGGAAAGACAGATGCTCCCATGTCAGACCCTGGGACACTGTTGAAGTTCAAATTCTAAGGATGAAGAAATGATACAGAGCCGTGGATAAACTCACATGAATCCTACTGCCATTAATTCCATTATGCCAGTAGTTCTCAACTTTTTCCAGTTCTCAATTCTTTCTCAAGTACCTGGGGAACCTGACACATTGTCATTAACAATTCTGGATTATTTACAGGAATTCTCAAAAGGGTGGCTCTGGCAGCAGGAAACTAGTGGAACATGTGCCGTTAGAAAAGCTCTTGGAGGCTTGGCACCTGTGGCTCAAGTGGCTAAGGCGCCAGCCATGTACACCTAAGGTGGCGGGTTCGAATCCAGCCGAGGGCCTGCCAAACAACCATGACGGCTGCAACCAAAAAATAGCCAGGCGTTGTGGCGGGTGTCTGTGGTCCCAGCTACTTGGGAGGCTGAGGCAGGAGACTCGCTCGAGCCCAGGAGTTGGAGGTTGCTGTGAGCTGTGATGCCACAGCACTCTACCCAGGGGGACAGCTTGAGGCTCTGTCTAAAAAAAAAAAAAGAAAAGCTCTTGGAGTTTCTGACATTCCCAGTCACTTCCCTTAACCCAGTCACTGCATTAAGCACTAATGTGCTTAAGGAGTTTCCTGGAGGCAGTCTTGATATAATAGTATTATTTGTCTTGCTATCTTACAAGTTCATTAATATTATTAAACTCAATTCCATATTTTGGTTCAGAAAATGCTGTCCCAATAGGGACAGAACAATCACTTAACAGTAGAATTGCCATCCTCAAATTACTGAACAGACCCAGGGATTATGGAGTAGAGTGTGATTCATGTCTCTTGGTGGTCACTTTAGTGTCTCAGAAAGGAACAGGGTATCCCTTAGGGTTCAATGAGAAAATGAAATGGAAGCATGGAAGGAAGATGAAGCCATTTCCTAAGAACATGCATTTCCAGATCATCTAACTACCTGAACTATGTTCCACAGGCACCCCAAATGAAAATAAGGGAAAACGTTTTGTTTGTACAGTCACCCAGAACTACTTTTGGCCTCAGAAATAATTTGTGATGCTGCCTCAGCACAGCACTCTGGGCAGACATCCACAAACTTGATTTACCTTCTCTACAATATATGGTATTGTACTTGATACTTCTGATAAATAACTACTATAATCACAAGTAATATGATTATACATACTGAATTTTATGAAGAGATAAAGGAAGTACCCATGGACCCATGGTAGAGGTGATCTTACATCCTTTATCTGTTAACCCTTTACAGATTCTGTATATTCTATATAAAATTACGTTACGTTGTAGATGCAATTATGACACAGATGGAAATCATGATGTATTATGTGTTTAGTAACAGAGCCCTACAGGGACACAGGACGGGTGTACATTGACAAATGATAAGACAAAGGAGCCAAGTTAGTACAAATGGCACAACCATCAAACTACTTTTCAGGTTGACCTGCCCAGTCAGTAAAAACAAGTTTGGATGAAGAGATAAGGGATAAGAGAGTCCACTGAATACTGTGAGGCTGTGTGTCACCACAATTAAGGGGAGATTCTTTTATTGTTTTTCCCCTGAGACAGGGTCTTACTCTGTTGCCCTGGCTGGGGTACAGTGGCAGGATCTTATCTCACTGTAGCCTCAAACTCCTGGGTTCAAGCAATCATCCTGCTATAGCCTCCTGAGTAGTTGGGTCTTTGGGTCTATGAGTATGTGTTACAATGCCTAGCAATTCTGTGACGATGGGGTCTTGCCATATTGCCCAGGCTGGTCTCAAACTTTTGGCCTCCCAAAGTGCTGAGATGATAGATGTGAGCCACTATGCTTGGCAAGGGGAGATTCTGAACCAGTTGCTCTGGGATGAGGCCAGGGAATTATTGAATTTGACAGATGACTAGGGTGAGACTCACTGCTCTAAGGTACTATGCAACGAGAGGTACCACTGCAGTGATGTCTTGGCCCTCTCTGCTTTGTTTTTGTGTTGGTTTCTATGCAGCCCCTTGGCTGGTGCATCATAATTCAGCTTCTTCCAGCTGGCCAACAAATACTTATTGACAATATACTCTGGGCTTCCTAGATCATGGCTGGCATTCACCATCTAACCCTTCTCATGTCAGTGTTCCCCAACCTACTCCCTCCTGCCAACTTTGGCATGTTTGGGTAGCATCCCTGTCTCAGTGGTTGACCTCCCCTCAAGGGGTCAGGCATACTGAATTAGGTACAGGGAAGATGAAGTTAATGGATATAGCTTCAACTTGGTAGAAACTCAAGCAAGGTCTACACCTAGAGGTCATTTGCAGTTTTAGGTCCAACATAGAAAGCAGACAAGATGAAATATCCCAAGAATGTTTTAGAGAAATACATGGAATGGTTAGGCATGATGGGTTTTTTCGGTAAGCTTTCCTGGCTGGTAGAGCAGGGGTGGAGAATAGACTTCAGTTTACGAACCAACTTTAATTGATTAGTAGGGGTTACTTATAGGGCTGTGTTGGAAAGAACTGCGAGGTTAAGTTTGGGCCCAGAGGGAAGAAGTGCAGTGGCTGGTGAACCAATTCTGAAGGGGAGTGGAGGAGGCAGTGGGAGCATTCAAGCCTCTGATGTCATCTCCAGTGCAAGGCAAGGGAGAGGGATGAGGGATGTGCACACATTTTGGAACTAGCCAATTAGAAGTAATTATTTCCTCTGCAAAGGCAAGTTATTAACGATTAAGCCACCTGTGGTGTGATGAGTTTGGCATATGGGATTGGGTTTCACTTGAGCCACAGGCTCTGAGCCTCCTTCAGTAACTTTACAAAAAACTTTAGCCAAGAAAATCAAAACCATGCTCAGTGGTCAAAAAGAAAGATGTTGATTAGATTTTATGTTCTAGTTTGCCATGTATGAACAAAAATACATGTATGCATTTATTGGCATATTTGAATACTTATTTGTCCGTTGGTGACGATTGACAGACAGACTAAAGACTATTTAGGCGTAATTCCTTACTGCATCGTCTTGACTCAGATGGAGCCGTACGAAGCAGTGAAAAGAACCAAGACACTGGAAGCAGACAGCTCTGGGGTTTGAAAAGTGGCTTTTCCACTCCCTGACCTTAACCAAGCACCTTTCCCTCTCCTTGGGTATGTTGCGTTTAGCATGGTTCTTATAGAATAGTGTAATGTCTGAGAGGACACATTCTGGACTGGACTCCCTGGGTTCAAATTCCAGCTTTACCACTTTTGAGCTGGGTAATCTTGGGCAAGTTACTTAACCCCTCTGTGTTTCTGTTTCTTAGACTATGAAATAGGGGTGAACATAGTAACCAACTTTATAAGATTGTTAGGAGATTTGAGTCAATGGATCTCTAACCACCTGGGACATAGTTGGTGCCGGTTAATATTAGTTGCTGTGTTAATACTTCAGGTGCTCAGCGAACGGTGCCGTAATTGGCCTCATACCTGTCAGGCTTAAGGAAAAGCTTGTACCAGATGATTCCTGGTGCCTGTGTCTGTTGAAGCAGGAACTACAGTGAGCCTGCTGGGGTTGTACCTTTGCTCTCTGACTTCAGGAAAGCCACAGGGAACATGCGCACAGCAGTCCTCTTTCCCTCAGCACTCCTTTGTCACAGGGAGGCAGTGCTGCTTCTGCCCTCCTAACCTACCCACTCCCCTTCGCAGCAGAGAATTGACAGTGACAAGTGAGTCACAGTTGCACTACTTGTCCTCCCCACTTGAGATCCCCACCATCCCAGCTTCCACAGCCTCCTCTGCCTCTCCTCATCACCACAGTGATGCCCCAGGGTCCTCTTTTAACTTTCCCTTCTTCCTCACACCCCATATCCTGTCATTTGCCTAGTCCTCATGCTTTTGTCTTTAACCTGCAGGTCCCCACTGCATCCCCCAGCCATCCTTGGTCCTGGCCTGGGCCATGGCACCAACCTCCTAACTGGTTTCCCCTCCACCAGACTCTTCCTTTTAACCAAGAAGACCTCAGGCCAGGGACAGAAGAGGTCTCTGCCCCCAGGCTGGATTCTACCAACTTTCTCTTAGTGGCAGAGGGTCTGGGTATGCTCAGAAGATAGCCCCCACCGTGGACTGTCTGGGGCCCTCTCAGCCTGGAATCAGAGCAAGCAGGAGAAAATAGGGCCCCGTGGGGCTGCAGGCTCTGCTTTGAGAAGCTGAGACTCACACAGATCTCAAGTGGGGTGAGATTATTTAATGTACAAAAGGATTTTTCCCATCAGGAAAGATTCCCCTACAGGTTCTTTTAAATAGTGACTCCTCTAGGCAGGCAAGTGCTTTACAGATCATTAACTACTTGACTGAAAGCCTACAGGGCAGAGAGACTTAAAACTAAAGTGTTCAGAGCCCCTGCCAATTACAGATCAATCCAAAATGAAGATGAAGTATCTCTGCAACTAGAAGTCAGTGGGAAAATGAGATTCAGTTCAGAAAAAAAATCTGATTTACACACAACTTTTTTGGAACACACCAATTATTTAAATGGTTTTCCACCTGTCTGCCCATCTTGAACCTATTATATTCGTCTCCCACGACTTTATCCCCAAGCCCCAGTCTTGGGGTTCTCCTTGGTAAACAGTGAGTGCACAATAACCCCAGGAAAGGGCGTCATTGGGAAAGCGTTCCTGTGGCCGTGCACAGCGTAGGCAATTGATGCAGAGATACAGCCTATAATGGATGAACTGTACAGTAACAATTTGCAGATAAAAATAATAGAAGTTAAAGTGTACTTTACATGATAAAAGAAAGATGAAAGGGAACGAGAGTCTGTTACATCTGAGATGGTTACAAAAGTCCTGCTTTGTGAAGTAGGCTCTGTTGAAAAGATTGATGCAATGGGGAGTGACCTTGGCTTGGAGCAGGAGCTGGTGATGTATGTATGAGCATCCCTCTGCTAAATGGACCCAGATTTGTAGCGCTAATATACATGGGAGCCCAGAACCAAACTCAGTATGGCAATAAATCAACAGCCACTTTGGGTGTCATTTCTGGTTTATATTCCACTATTGTTCTATCACTTTAATTCATGTCACTATCATCTTTTCATCTGGAACAGTTTTATATAATTTTCCAGTGGAGTTACCTGACAAATCCTATCAAATTAACAAGGTACATTAACAATATTGACTGACTACAGCTTCAAGAGTTGCAGGGCCATAGAACAAAATTTTAAAACCGTGTCTCCCTGGTGATAATCCCCCCCCCATTCTGAGAACAGAATGGGGGGCAGGGTTTATTTCCACATAAGAGATATGCACATTTATTTTACTCTGTTCATTTTGACTTTTACAAATGTCAAAATAAGAAGCAGGAGGGGAAAACACACACACACACACACACACACATTCTTGCTATCAACAACCCTGGCTTAAGTACTTTTCTTTTTTCAGGGAACTATAGAAATGTCCAGATCTTTAACAATTAATGACCAAATTGGAGGCAAGAGTGTAACTAGATAGTGGTAATCTATTTTAAGTGAAATGTAATACAATTGGTCTCCTGATACATTCTCACCCTCCTGAAATCATCTAGAACTGAATGTCCAGAGTCAATTGGACTTAGGACATCATGCCTAATTGAAACATGATATTCCTGAAATGTCTAATGACAAACCCCAATGTTTGATTAGTAAAAAAAAATACCAATTATTAATCTTTACCATAGACCACACAGTAATGAGCAGGGGTAAACAGCCAGCACTGCATTTTCTCCTCGGAAGATGGCAGAGAGTCTCTACTGTAGTCTCTGTAGGTAGCCTTCTGTCTTTGTCTAACTGGTCTTTGTAATTTATTCATAAAATAAAATAGAAATAAATAAATGGAGTGTGTAGCAGACCTCATCATGAGGATTTTGTTTGCATTTGTTTTCTTTTTTAATTTTAAAATCACTGTCAGACTGTGATGGTTGTTGCATGTATATGTTTTGGTTTAAGGGTTTTTTATGGGGGTAGTTAAGGGGCTGTTTCTTTCATTTGCCTCTTTTGGCTTACTGAGTTTTCTCACATTTTGTTCAAAAATTTCTGAGTGACTCATAGGTTGAAATATGTTAACTCTGATTCTCTTTTCTGTTGCAATATATATGCTTGATTATTTTAATTATATCTTACATCTTTACTTCATTTTGCTTTTTCTTGCTTTGACCCTGACCTTTAAACTATGGCCTAAAAAATAATTACTTTTAAAGTCCCATATGGGGCCCACTCTAGAAGGCATATTGGAGGCTTTTGTCTCACTTCATGAACAGATTCCCCAATTTTCAGCAAAAAGGAGGGGGGAATCGCACATCTAGACTAGATCATTTGTGTCAGGCTGAGAGTATACTCCTCTGCTATACCGGGAAAGCAATTGTTCATTTCTGCACTTATCCCTGAACCACCTCCCATACCTGGTATTACCTTTGTTCTACAAACACCTTCATTCCCAGTCACTAGACAACATGTTGTGTCTTTCACAGCTCTGAAAATGAAACCTGAAGTGCCAGTATTTAACATTCTGGATTCCTGTTATAAAGTCTTTGTTGCACCAGGCTCACACCCAGTGCTAAGTCTCTACCTCAGCAAGGAAGCAGTGATCTCCACTGCCTGAACCCAGGCTCCAGGACTTAAACTTGGAAGGTTTTATGTAAAGGACCTTTAGATCCTCCTGTGACTTCCTTTAAATATAGCTTGGGAAATGATTTAGTGTCACAAAAAGGAAGAGATAGTTTCCTCCCCCTCCCCCATGCTATTTTTAGCATGGAAGGTTTTTCCAGCTCAGAAATTGTTCATGAGTAGCTTAGATATTGAAGAATAGGGGATGTTACAGATTTATCTGTCCACCTCAGATCATCTTTTAAACAAAGAAAAGAACATGGATCGAAACTGTCTAAGTGAGCCTGATGGTTAATTTTCATTATAATATAGAGAGATATAATATGTAGGTGAATTCTATATTGTACTCTACCATATACCTAAGACAGTCTGTTCCTTAATACCTTTTCATATATTTTGGGTTGTTCTCACCTCCCCAGTTCACCCACCCGGTAAACCAGACTATGCAACTTCTCTGTGCCATTTGGAGTCTCATTATGTCTGTCTTAAAAAACCCACAGCATTCCCCAAAGCCCTCAGAAGGAGCTCATGTTCATCCCGTTTAGGATTTATAAAACAGGTCAAATGATTACACTGAACTCACACTTTCTACTTCTTATGGCTTCTTTTTTATCCTCTCGTTCACTTCACAGGTATCTCTGGAGACAAAGTAGAGATAGACCCTGTTACGAATCAGAAAGCCAGCACTAAGTTTTGGATTAAGCAGAAACCCATCTCAATCGATTCTGACCTGCTCTGTGCCTGTGACCTTGCTGAAGAAAAAAGCCCCAGTGAGTAGTCCCTTTTATTTATGTCTCCTTTCTCTCTTTCCCCTCTCTTCCCTCTGTGTGCTGGGTGCCAGGAGAATATATTGCCACCGTGTCCTTTTTTTCCTTGGGTCTGTTTAATTCATTACCAGAAATTTCTTTTAATCAAATGGGATTGTATTATGGTACCCATCCTGTCTGTTCTTGATGGCAGCAGACAACCTTGCAGTCCTGCTCCTGACCTCAGCAGCCCTGCCCTTGGGGCGGGGGGAATAGGGCCAGATTTCTGCTGGGAATTTGCACTCATCAGAGCCCTCATTTCACTTTGTGCTCCCTGCCCATTTGGGGGAATTGACCAGTCAGACCTGGACCTCCCTTCCTTCCATGCCAGATCAAGGGAAGCAGGGATTTCCCAAGGCAGCTGAAGACTACATTTAGATATCCATCATGCTAGAAGTGTCAGCACCCCCACCACCCTCACAGATTATTGGCAGCTGCATGACCTACCAGCTCATAATTAAACTCTCACCTGATCCCACAGAAGAGATTACTGCCGGGTTGGCATTCCTCCGGTTAAATTATCAAAATAGATACAGTCCAGTTGTATACTTCGGCATATTATATTTTTGCAGTTAAGTAATTGGGTGTAGCATTTAGATTAATCACTTAGTCATTTTTAGGACTTTAGTCGTATCAAGGGGCAAAAAGGACATGTAGAACACATGAAAGTTCCCCCTTGGAAGAAAAATGTTTAAACTATATAAGGGCGCGTTAGCTGCCTAGAGAAGGCTGTGAGATAATGGTTCTCACGCTCTGGTATATATCAGCATTATCTGTGTAGCCTTTTTAAAATGCAGTTACCCAGGGCCCACCTGAGTAGATTCTGATTTAGTAACTTGGGATACCAACTGCTTATCTAATTTTTATTAATCCCCTATGTCCAGTGTCCAGTAAATTTGAGAACAAATGTTAAAAGGAATTACATACTCAAAAGGAACAATAAGAAATGTAAAGGCCAGCAAGTGTTTATAATATGGTTCTAACTTGTGAAGTAATACCGACTACACAGGGGCCTGAGGGGCTTTGCACTGGGCATTGGCTTATTTATGGGTGGGGCTTTAAATTTTCTGTCAAGTCTAGCTGTGCTGGGCTATAATTTCTCGTCCTTTCAATTCATTAGCCTACAGGTTGGCAAGAAGGGAGAGCTTAGTTAGATATAGGGAAAGGGGTAAGGCCATCCTCACTCCTTCCCACCATTCCAACTATCCCAGTAAGGCCTCTGATTCTGTGAGAGGCTGGGGAGACAATTGCCTGCTGCTCGAGGGGCCTTGCCCCAAGGCTGCTGGCTTTTCTCTGTCTTCAGATAAATATTTTCTTCCTAATCCCGCTCACTCCAGCTTGTCAGCCAAGAAAGATATTATTGTTCTGGCATCTTTCTTCCCAAGAACTGAGGATGCTTTGAAAAGTAGCATTTTGTTGTTAATAATTTTCCCTGTCTCTGAGAAATGAAGGACAGTCACTTCCTTGTTGCACAGAGGGATAAGCTGGAGTGGAAAGATGGGGAAAGAACTAGAAGCAGGATTCAGGTTTCCCTTACAATGTCATACCAGGACGCTCACTGTCCCAAGGAGGTTGTGATGCAGTCCCTGAAGGTACACGATGTCACATACCCAGCCTAACAGGGAATGGAGAAAAGGTTCATAGCCATCCACCTCCCAGTCTGTCTAGGGATTGAGGCAGGAGAGAATAATTATACACATCTGTGTAAATGAGGCCAAGTTCCCAGCATCAGCGATACCACACAAATGTGGGCCCCGTCATTTTAGTATTGACAACCTAGTAGGAAGTTTTCATCTTTTTTTCACATATGCTAGATGGTTCTGTATAAAAACTGCACGTATGGGTCTTACAAAGGTTTCTTCCTCTTTCACTCTGGCTGCAGAGATCTAGAAATTATGGCATTTCCTGAGGCCCACTGCCCTTAAAAACACTTCTTAAGTTCCTATCCCCTAAAGCAGAGCTTTTCAAACCACCTTCCTCAGCACGCTAGGCACCTTGGGCATGTGTATTTACGGCAGGATTAGGTTTAGGCTTCTCTTCAACCGAAGGAACTCTGTTTTTTCTATTTAGGGATTCTGCATTTAAAAGTCAGCTCAGCTCAGGGGCACCAGCTACATGCACC
>NW_003852409.1:28290624-28310567 GCF_000181295.1 Otolemur garnettii | reverse complement strand
AAAGAAAAATGTCAGCTGATAAACAAATTTTGCTTCTTAAAAAAAAGATTTGAAAGTTAACAGGTCAACAAAATAAAATTCACATTCCTCAGCATAGTCTTTGCAGACATTGACAACAAGCTGCCTACTCTAACCTCATAGCCCATAATTTCCCATCTCCGATTTGGACTACGGTCACTGTGAACTGCTTGCACACAATGCATTTTGTGCTTCTGCTGTTCCCACTGCTGGAATACACTTTCAACCCTGACCCTTCCTCTACCTAACAGACATTTCTACCTCCCCAAACTCAGCCCACTGATTTTTCAAGATTTAGCTCCAATGTCAGGCTTTCTTTGTTAACTTTGCCCCCAGAAGTTTGTACATAGCTCTAGTATAGTACCTCTGCACTGTGTTTATTTACAAAGTGTGCCCCTCCTTTCCATCCTCATCGCTGTACTGAACTGATTGACCCAGGATCTGGCTTCTGCATCAAGTTGCCCTCAGTGGTTTGTGACATGAAATTGAAGAGGCTAGAATTTAGAAACCAAAGTTATTTGATGTAATTTATGTGTAAAGTGCCGAATAAGGATGTATTAAATGAATCAGCTCGATGCTATATGTTTTATGATTTCCAGTATCTTCTTCAAATTAATTCAGTGACTCAGTCTAAAAAGTTCATCCTCAGACTATGATCAGATCCCAGAATTAATCTATGGGGCGTCTTCCTTTCTTTCTTTTTTTTAAGGATTAATAGTAATCCTTTTTATCTTTTGTGTCGGTTGAACCTTAGAAAAAAGTTATTTTAACATCCCTAAAGAAATGAAAGTCACTATATTTCATAAGTTTAGCCTGTGATTTTTATCAGCATGGTGATATATGTTTGTAGCTGAGTTTACATCAAAAATTATTCTTGGGGCCTTCTTGAATGAATCATGGCAAAGAAAGAGAGTCTAGAAGTAGATAAGGTTTTTGATTTCTGCAATATATTTCTTTTTTCATGTTTTTATCTCTCGTAACACAAGTGTCTTTCTGAAGACTGGAACGTGTGACCAACTGGAATAATTTAGTTGTGAAAACAGAGCAGACGTGTTATTAAACAGCCTTCTTCACAAAAAGGCATTAAGTGTTGGGAGTATAATGAAGTTGTCCCCAGTCTTGCTTGAGACATGTTTGTCAGAATTTTGAACAGAAAAGAAATGGTTTTTAAAACCTTTGAATATGGCCAGTTTGCAGTGTTTATTGAGAAAGCTGCTGTCAAACCATTAATTTGGTCGTCATAAGGAACACAACTCAAGTTTAATTGATGCCATATCCAAAAAGTGTGTGAATAGCTGACTTGGCAAAGGGACTGAGCATTTGAACGGCTGCAGTGAAACACATAATTACACATATTGTGAGATCAGAAAGACCCAGGGTCTGAAGCCGAGCTTCATAAATAGTAGTTCTGTGGCTCTCTTTCCTTTACCCTCGACTTCTCTCTCTTAGGCCAGGTTCCCAGAGGGAAGATTTATTGCTCTGTCCCTGTGAGTGTTTAAGGACCTGGAACTTAATGACTAAATAGATACATGCCTTTAAAAAAATTGCACATAGAAGTATAGGCTCTTGAAAGAGTTAGTTGAGAAAATCTGTATATCTCAAGCCCTGAGATATTAAGAATAAATTCTGCCTTTCTGGATTAAAAAGAAAAGATTATGCTGCCATTATAATTATTATTATTCAATTCAGTGATTTCTCATTCCGATTTTGCTACTTCATAGGATATCTTTTACAATTTTGAAAGATGTCACAAATGTCTAAAAGATTAATTAGTATTAATTCATTTTAACTAATCAAGGATGTTCTAGCACATAGGAAAGGAGAATGTTTCCATATCACAAACTACCATGTTAAAATTGCCTTAGAGAAATGATTTTCCAGTCTTAACGTAGCTCTAGACACAGGCTTTGAATGCCATGGGCTCCGTTTTTAAGTGCTAGCTTAAAATAAAAACAAGGACCTTTCTGTGAAACTGGTGTCTATCAGGGACTTAGGCTATATTTGAGTACCAGACTCAACCATACCGGGTCTGGTTTTATCATAAGAAGGTTGTACAGACCTACAGTCTTTAAAGGAAGCAGCCTATCATTAAGAAATCAGATTTAAACCTTAATAAAGTAGCTGTCGTCTTTATAGCTGAAAAGAGCGCTGTATCTCAATTAAGTATAGATCATATAAAACCTTAAGGAAGCAACATAATAGAGGTAACCTGATTACGTTCTTTTGCAATAGTATAATTTAAAGGAAATCTGATTCTGTTGATGCTGGTTATGTTGGGGGAGGTTTTGTTTCATTTTTTCTTTTTATCCAAAACACTGTCTTGATTACTCTTTGGGTTTGAGAGTTAACCACAACTCTAGGAGATTGTTAAACCCTCTTGACTAGAACTTGGATTTTTGAGATGAGATTCAGTTAAGACTACGAGTTAAATTAGCTGGGCTTATTGGTGACCTCCCGCTTAAATGAATCTTTTCTTTTCATAAGTACTTGACAAGATTTGTAAAGTAGTGTATTTAATTTACTAATTAAATTAAAGCTACTGAATAATGATTTGTCCACATTGATTTAGCTTAAATAGAAAAGATCAGCATTGTTGTGATCTTCAGCAACCTTAATGGCCAAGCCAGTTAGACACAAAGGCCTCTTGTGTTGCATGGGTCAGAAGTACATAGGTAAGCCCAGGCTGTAATTGAATTGCCTGCACTGCACCCTGCAGTCACAGATTTCCTTTGCCTTCCTGTTCCATTGTTGCACTAGGGGCTTAAGAGAATGTTAACGTGGTAATAGGCACAGGGCCTTCCCCATTATACGTCTTGCTATCGAGCGGTTCTGCATGACTAGTTAAAGAAGATGGCAAGAAGATTAATGAAAGCAAGGCTAATACAGAAGGGGGTACTTTTGCAAGACTTCTACTGAGGAGATATTAGAGCTGAACCAGAGCTTGGCTTTTTCTTTATCCTGTGACCTTTGAACCTGCCTTACTGTTGAGAGCTGCCAGGGAAGTCGACATTTTGATTGATGTTGGTACACGAGTCAGTCTTTCCCATTGAATTCCACATCTGCACGAAAATAGCTTTTCCAGCAGAATTCATACTGGCTAGAAGTGATAGCCAAATTGATGGCTGAAATGCTTTTATGTAGTTTTCATTTAAACCTAAAGGTATTTGATGGTTTAATTCAGTATCCAGTTTTCACAGATTATATGTATTCACTTATATGTTCTTAATGGGTTCATCAACCCATAGTGAAAGACCAGTATTAGGAATGTTCATAGGTTTGCAAAGAGCTCTGAGCAGACTTTATGGGGAAGTAAAAGCAGTCATGAAACAAATCCTTCATCATCCTTAAAAAAGAAAAATCAGTCTGAAGGCCTAGGGAAACTTACTTCGAGGTTTGTGTGACTAAACCAAAGCATCTAGCTGTTTTTGGAACACTAGAGATGCAGAAGTCTGAAATCTCACTTCTGTACTCTCAGACAACTTCCTCAGAGGCTGTCGATTCACCCGGATTCTGGGTTCCCTGAACATGTCCTTGAGACACTAGCATTCCATCTAAATGGGATTGTCATGCACTACTTGTAATGTAGTCCTATGCATATACAAACCTCTTCACTTGTTTTCACTAATTCTGTTACATTGTTTGTGAAGCCGCAGGCTTTGTAGAGATACACGGACTGTGTGTCTGAATATGCCAGTGTGTGAGCCCCACCTCCTCTCCCAACAAAGGAAAGCAGGGAGAATGGCAGAAGGATCACTCTTGTTACTAACGTCAACCTGAGCACTCCCCAGCCCACACATTGAATCCTCTGACCACCTGATTTCTTTTCTCTTTTCTCCCTATTTGACAGGGGTAGTTCTAGCAGAGAACTCTCTCTCTTTGACAGATAGGCATTCATTCTAGTTGCTAAAGGAGGAGATACCTAGGAATTTTGTCATATTCTTTAGATGCTCTCAAGAACGTATGAAAGAGGATGAGGGTGAGATTAGCCACTGCTGGTTGAAAAAGCTATAGCCCCAAAGTGAATGGATGGATATTTGTGGCCATGCTGGCACACTGTAGGCCCCCGTAGGTAAGGCACCTGCATTTATGCTCCAATAGACCTGCAACCCCTCCTCAGCCTCTGTCAACTCCCAGGAGGTCTTGGCACAGTAAACATTAGGTGGGCAAGCTATGTTGTGTTTTTATTCTCTGACAAGGACTTATTTCAAAAGTTCCAGATCAAATACGGTAAGTACTGCCTGATTACAGAACACAATGGACTCTAACATATTAAATGCCCCAGTTATTGAATTGCCTTTTCATAAGAGTCCTCTGGAGCACAATCAGGAGCAGGCAGTGCCTCATCCTTTTAACAGATATGTTTCCTAGCCCTATTAAAAGGGGTCTTCATCTATCCTGTCAAAGGGAGTCTGCTGGGGTTTTTTAGTTTAATTACACTATCCAATTAAAACTCGTTGCTGCATTTGGATGCGCCTCTCCTTGGGCCTGAGTGGATATGACATTTACAAGGCTCGCCTTTCAAGCAGACAATAGTGTGATTGATGAGGTGCACGTTCAGTGAAGGAGGCGAGTGCCTGTGGAAGTGCTGCTTAGTGCATTTTGATTTATTTATCATCACCTTCCAAAACAAGGGAGCTGACGAGGAGACGGGTTTCGGCAACCAGGGGGTCCACCTCAGTTTTTCCAAGTGTGTGGGAGGGAAAGATCTGGAGTGTATGCCAGGACAAAAGTGGAGAAAAACTATAAGCCTAGGGCTGTATCATCTAATGTCAGATTCCATTCTCAGCTTCTCTGACCCAGTCTGGTTTCCAGGAACCTCAAGCTGCAGTCTGCTGTTAATAGGCCATCACTGTGTTTCAGGGAACAGTTCGCTGGGGCTGGGTAGCTTTGGCTGGGTCCCTGTTTGCATGTGAGCCAGTTGACAGACTTGGTTGTCATTTGTTGACATCTGACTTTTGCACTAGGTATGCCAATCAATGTTCCCAGCTACATCCTCCAGAAATCTAGCAGCTTCCGTCCAGGATACTCAGTATTTGATGACTCTTTCTCTCACCCTGCCTAGCTACATCATGTATTTATCTATCTTTTATTTGTATTTGTTCTTATTTTTTTATTTTTTAGAAATAGATTCTTGCTCTGTCACCTAGGCTGGAGGGCAGTGGCACAATCATAGCTCACTGCAAACTTGAACTTCTGGGCTTAAGTGATCCTCCTGCCTCAGCCTCTCAAAGTGCTGGGATTACAGGCACTCACCACACCTGGCCTATGCTAAACATTTAAAAGTGCTTCTAGGCTGGGCATGGTGGCTCATACCTATAAAGCTAGCACTCTAGAAGGCTGAGGTAGATGATTGCTTGAAGTCAGGAGTTCTAGATTAGGCTGAGCAAGAGCAAACACACCGTCTCTTCTAAAATAGAAAAACACGGCTCGGCACCCATACTCAGTGGTGAGGGTGCTGGCCACATACACTGGGGCTGGTGGGTTCTAACCCAGCCCAGGCCTGCTAAATAACAATGACACCTGCACAAAGGATATAGCCAGGTGTTGTAGAGGGTGCCTGTAGTCCCAGCTACTTGGGAGGCTGAGGCAAGAGAATCGCTTAACCCCAGGAGTTTGAGGTTGCTGTGAGCTGTGATGCCACAGCTCTCTACCAAGGGCAACATAGTAAGACTCTGTCTCAAAAAAAAATAGAAAAACATTTAGCCAGGTTTGGTGGCTCACACTTGTAGTCCTAGTTACTTGGGAGGCTGAGACAAGAGGATCACTTAAGCCCAGGAATTGGAGGTTGCAGTGACCTATGATGATTCTACTGCACTCCAGCCAGGGCGACAGAGTGAGACTTTGTCTCCAAGAAATATATAAATAAATAAATAAAGTGCTTTTAGAATTTGGATCAGCCAACAGCAAGTGTGGCTCTTCAAAAAGAGATTTGAGGCACAGTGGAGAGGCTCTCAAGGTGATAGTGACAAGGCAAACCTGACATCTTGCTCTTGAACTACTATTGCTGTTCACCCTTAGCAATGATAGATGGAACCAACCTGCTGGCCTTTCTGTAGCTCCTAGAAAAAAAGGTGTTTCAGTGCAGTGGTCTCTGGAAGAGTCAGCACTATGAATTTAGGAGTCAGGATATTCTCCTCTGAGCCCCATACAGTTGATAGAAGTAAAACACCTCCCATATTTATCATCAGGTATGACAGTTGCTCACAGGGGCTGTTGGGGTACATTTACGTAATATGTAAGAATGTCTATATTTGTGAGGAAAGGTGGCCAGTGTGGAGGAGATACTCAGTGAGTTTTCTTACATTCTCTGTAAATTTTCTTCATTTTTGTACAGGACTTACTAATAAACAGGAAAGAATTTGTTTGTGTTGATTGGAGTATTGATAGGCTTAGAGTGGAAAACATTTTGAGAGTATCAACTTTTTTTCCTCCTGGGAGAAGCCTTGTTCTTGCTATTAAGTTTTCACTTAATTGTTAACTTGGGCCTCATGGACCTATAATAACCAAACAATTATCTAGGTATAATGAAACATTTGCATACATTTGCATTTTCCTATATTTTGATTACCATTTCCTCAAATTCATTCTTTCTTGATTTTTAACATCAGTAGAGATCCTAATCGAGAAAAGGGTAAGGGCAGGAGCTTTTCCCTACTGAAAAACTCTGTGTGAAAGATTTCTCAGCTGGATAGATGATGGGAAAATCTGTTTTCCCTTGCCTCCTGCCAAGCTCCAAATTGTGTTTTCATAATAAATAAACAGGATGCTTACATTTTAAGTTATTCTCATAGACACGGAAAAAGTAAGCTATAGTTTCATTAAAACCAAGGTACTCCTATATGCAACTTCCAAGGCAGAGTAACTGCTATCAGCTTAGTCTTTTTTTTTTTAATCATGAATGACTAGAAAACTGGACAAATTATAAACTATTTTCAGACATTGGAAAATAGGCATTATAGGATTCCTAAGGGAAAGGAAAAAAAGAAGATGCAACTGACCATCACCTCAGCTTTCCACCAGGAGAGGAAAGAACCCAAGGAGAATGTTACAGTCTCACTGAGCTGGAACAGAGATAAGAGTGTAAACTGGAATTTGCAGAGTAAATACATACAGAACAGAGCATAGAGAAGAGGGACCCACACTGAGAAGGAGCTCTTCCTTGCATCTTTCACTGTCCACTAAGCTGTGCATGCCTGTGGCAGGACCTCTCAAAGACCAAAAGTTGGGGAGCCATAAACTAGAGTTCTGGTCAACCAGCGTATTTAGTAGTGATTCCAGAAAGGCCATACTTCAGGAGTAGAACTAAACTAGCATAGATTAAAGTCTGCTCTAGTCCTGGTCAAACAAAGCCTTAAAAGGAATCTTGAAAGGATCAAACTCATCCACAAGTCAATTAGCTGCCTGCCAGAACAACATTCTGTAAAGGACAGCAGTGTAATGCAGATACCCCAAAATGTACGTTTATGATGCCTAGCATTCAATCAAACAGTACTAGACATGCAAAGAAGTGAGGAAATGTGTTCTATAATTAGAAGGAAAACCCGTCAATAAAAATAAAGCCAGAAATGGCAGGGATGATAGGATTAACAGACACATTCTTTAAAATTAGCTATGATAAATATATTCAAGGACTTCAAGGAAAAGATTTCAAAAAGAAGTGAAAACTATTAAAAAAGAATCAAGAGAAAATTACAGAGCTGAGCCGTATAATACCAGAATAAAAATAATTCACTAATAAGAGTAGTTAAGTCCTGATTTGTTTTTATTTCTAAGTGTAATATATTGGCTATTCAAGGTTTTTCCTGATTCCATATAAAATGAAGTGCTATTTTTTCAAGTTCTTTGAAGTATGACAGTGCTTTAATAGGAATTGCATTAAATCTGTAGATTGCTTTGTGTAGTGTGGACATTTTAACGATGTTGATTCTTCCCAGCTGTGAGCATGGTATCTTTTTCCATTTGTTAACATCCTCAGCTATTTCTTTTCTCAGAATTTCATAATTCTCTTTATAGGGATCGTTCATGTCCTTTGTTAGGTATATTCCCAGATATTTCATCTTCTTTGGCACTACTATAAAAGGAATAGAGTCTTTGACTCTATTTTCATCTTGACTGTTGTTGGCATATATAAAAGCTACTGATTTATAAGTATTGATTTTGTATCCTGAAACGCTGCTGTTTTCCATGATCACTTCTAAGAGTTTTGTAGTTGAGTCCCTGGGATTTTCCAGGTATAGGATCATATCATCTGCAAAGAGTGAGAGTTTGATCTCCTCTGACCCCTTTTGGATACCCTTGATCGGCTTCTCTTGCCTGATTGCAATGGTTAAAACTTTCATTACTATGTTGAATAGCAGTGGAGATAGTGGGCATCCTTGCCTAGTTCCTGATCTGAGTGGAAATGTTTTCAATTTTCCTTCAAAGCAACACCAAAAATACGTTACTGGAATCTGATCAAACTAAAAAGCTTCTGCACAACCAAGAGCACAGAAAGTAAAGCTAATAGACAACCTTTAGAATGGGAGAAGACTTTTGCAGGTTATGCTTCTGACAAAGGTCTGATAACTAGAATCCGTAGAGAACTCAAACTAATTATTAGGAAAGAACATTTCTGCCCCATTTCTATGTGGGCAAGAGACTTGAACAGAAACTTCTCTGAAGAAGACAGGCACATGGCCTACAAACACATGAAAAAATGCTCATTATCTTGGGCAGCGCCTGTGGCTCAGTGGGTAGGATGCCGGCCCCATATACTGAGGGTGGCAGGTAGCCTCGGCCACACTGCAACAAAAACATAGCTAGGCATTGTGGTGGGCGCCTGTAGTCCCAGCTACTCAGGAGGCTGAGGCAAGAGAATCACCTAAGCCCAGGAGTTGGAGATTGCTATGAGCTGTGTGACACCACGGCACTCTACCAAGGGTGATAAAGTGAGACTCTGTCTAAAAAAGAATGTAAAAGCGAGTATCAAGTGTACACAATACTAACATAAAACCAGTAGACAATCTAATAGAAACCTACACAAAAGAAGAAAATGAAGGTGGGAGGAGGAGGAAGGAGAGAGGGGATTGGCGTGCTCCCACTTAATATTAGGGCACAACGTGGAGGTATATGGCACAGCTTCTAGAGACAGGACACAACTACAAAAGGGACTATACCTAACAAATGCAAACATTGTAACCTAATTCTTTGTACCCTGAAATAAAAATTCAAAAAGCAGTCCAAGAAGTCAGTCAGCATTGCAGTTTGGAATAATTTTTGTGGCATGGGTGATGTTCATGATGTATCATAGCATAGATGAACATGATCAAACAGTAATTTCCTTATACTCTAAGACAGGAAGAAGGAGTGTGATATGGAATTTTAATGCTTAAAAATGGAAAAAGGCATTTTGCACAAAGGTTACCCTAACTGTTCACTCCAATGATTCTGTATAGATGAGGTTCATTGTTACAATTTAGCCTCCCACAGAGTACTTGAAAACTCAATCTTGTCACAGACTAAAGTCCCTCCAAGGAGGAAATTTCCAGATACAGAACTTACTTCCTGTCTACTTCTCTAAAAGCTAAAGAATAAAACTTAACCAATACTTGGATATTGAAATGCCATGCGGTATTTCGTTAGAACGTTACCCAGAAATTAAAGCCCCAGAAGGCCTCTATAAACCGTTGTTCCTAATTTACTTGCTGAAGTACACAGAGCGCTTCTGCCGCACGTAGAAGGGAGGACGTGCTTATCTAAAGGAAAAGCACTTCCAGTTGAGTTGCAAACTGAACTAGCCATTTATTTCATGGAACATCATTATTACTTGGAAGAACAGCTGACAAAGTATGGTTATTCAGACTTGACTATTGTGAAGTGACCCTGTCACTTCAAGAAAAACAAGCTTTCAAGTAAAAAGAAATTCAAGGTTTCAGGTAAAAATTAGGATTTTGGGAAACTTGTTTCCATCGCTATGAGCTTTGCTTCTCGTTGCTTAAAGACTTTCCTGATAAGTCCAGTGGTGATATTAATGAATGTGGGGGTTTTTTTGTTTGTTTGTTTTTGAGACAGAGTCTCACTATGTCACCCTCAGTAGAGAGCTGTGGTGTCACAGCTCACAGCAACCTCAAACTCTTGGGCTTAAGCGATTCTCTTGCCTCAGCCTCTCAAGTAGCTGGGACTACAGGTACCCCCCACAACGCCTGGCTGCTTTTTGTTGCAGTTGTCGTTGTTTAGCTGGCCTGGCCCAGGTTCAAACCCACCACCCTCAGTGCATGTGGCCGGCACTGTAATCAATGTGCTGCAGGTGCCAAGCTTGAATGTGATTTTTTTTTTTTGGTAGTTTTTGGCCAGGGTCAGGTTTGAACCCACCACCTCTGGTATATGGGGCTGGCGCCCTACTCCTTGAGCCGCAGACGCCGCCCCTGATTTTTTATTTATTTATTTATTTATTTTTTGAGACAGGAGCCTCAAGCTGTCCCCCTGGGTAGAGTACCATGGCATTTCAGCTCACAGCAACCTCCAACCCCTGGGCTCAAGTGAGTCTCCTGCCTCAGCCTCCAAGTAGCTGGGCCCACAGGCGCCTGCCACAACGCCCGGCTATTTTTTGGTTGCAGTCGTCATTGTTGTTTGGCAGGCCCAGGCTGGATTTGAACCCGCCACCTTGGGTGTTTGTGGCTGGCCCCTTAGCCACTTGAGCCACAGGTGCCAAGCCGATTTTTTTTTTTATATCATACAGTGAAATATGTCAACATTTAGAAGATCTGCATAACTTGATTAACCGATACTTTCCAGACTGCTGCGTGATGTTATGAAATCAGACAAGAGGAAAGAGGCAAACCTAAGACAGACCAATAGATTTTAATGTAACAGAGTACAAAAAGTTATTAAGGTGGTTTTTATTCTACATTGCAAGTAATCTGTAAGAAACTACTATTGATCATGTTTGGTATAGTATATCAAAGAGGAATATTTACAAAGAAAATGTTAAAATATGCCTCCCCTTTCTAAAAATATATCTTATCTGTCTGAGACTGGCATTTCCTCTTATACTTCAGCCAGAGCAATATATTATGGTGGATCGAATGCAGCAGCAGATAGGATAATCCTGCTGGTTTCTTGTTAAATCAATTATTAAAGAGATTTTTAAAATATAAAATAATGCTATTCTTATTAAAAAGTTATTTTTAATTTAGGTAAATATAAGGGCTTTTCCATTCAACAATATGTTTGTGTTATATATGATGAGTTTTTATTTTTAACAAATTAATAGATTTTCTTAATTTCTAACACAACAAATATTAGTAGGTATAATTCACATAAACATAAGCGTTTTGAGCTCCTCAGTAATGTTTAAGAGTATAGAACTACCATTCTAGGGTCTTGAAAATCATCTTAAAACGCTTGGACTTTATTCTAAGGGTGGTAGGAAAAGAAGTACTGCAGAGTTTGCGGTGTTAAGTGGGGGTTGGCAGGAGGTGGTGACACGTCCAGACGTGTGTTTTAAAAGGATGACTCTTGTGGGTTAGATGTTTGGACCTGAAGAAGACATGATCAAAATTAGGAAAACCAGAGAGGAGGCAGTAGATGGTCAGAACCTGGCTGGGTACAGCCGCGGGATAGAGAAGCCCGGAGGATAAGCATGTGGAAACTGGAGGACCAAGTGCCTGGAACTTGCCTTGGTACCTGGTGAGGCCACCATATGCATTAGCACTTTTGATTTAAGGGGAGATGTTCATATCAGTTCTGGGCATGTCACACCGGGGGCCATGTGAAGATGGCACTTGTACCTGCTCGTTGGCTCTGAAACCCTGAAGAAAGGTCTAGGCCAAATAAGTGCTTCAGAATCATCAGTATATATGTACAGTGATTATGTCTGTGTAGTGATTAAAACCTAAGGGCAAACCTGGAACAGGAGAAAAGTAGAGTTAGAAGAGATGAGGATCAAGGATAGAACACCACAGGGGACCATCATCAAGAAGATCACAAAGGAAAGATGAGGAACAGCTTGACTGGAGCAGTGGCCTGGAGAGCCATGTGACTGTGGCTCCATGGAAACCTGGGGAAGAGAGGACTTGAAGTAGTAGTATCAAATACAACCAAGAAGCCTTTACCAGATCCCTCAACATCGAGGGCATAGTGACCTTAGCAAGTATGTTTTCAGTAAATTAGAGGAAGGAGGGAAATCATATTGCCATGGGAGTTCTTATAATTAGAGACTTAATTATGTTTAAAGGAAGGAACGAAAGAAAGAGAGAGTGTGTGTGAGTTTGAGAAACGTAGGCAGAAGTGTAAGTAGGTCAGATGCAGGCCACGTTCCAGAGGCTGGAGAGCTCACTACAGTTCCCCAGGCCTCTGCTGCATGTGGGGCTGCTCAGGAGGAGTGCCACCTTTAGCCAGTCGAACCAAACTAAAGCTCCTGGCAGGCAGCTCAGTACTGCTGCTCACAGTAGGGACCCCACCAGAGGGAGGGGGGTTGTCTCAGTCCAGAAACCAGAGACCTAAAGAAAAGTATGGCTGTGCCTAAGGAAATGTGTGTTCCCACCAGTGAGGAAATCCAGGAAATCCAATGAGAATTTTCTGTTCCCTTGACTTTGATGTAGCTCAGTTATAGGGAGGCAAATCAAGTTCTTCCCTTATAAAAAGTTCCCACGTTCTAGGAATTGAGGTATCTTTTACACTAAGATTTTTCTGAGGTAACTCCTTTTGTATGTTGATAACTTTATAAAGGTCATTTAAGGATGCATATTTTTAAGGACAGATATCCTTTGGGGAGGATATCCTTTGGGAGACTTAACTATTTGGGGAATTATTCACGGCATATATCATGTTATATTTTGTGCTAAGTTACTATGGTATGTGCTATTTTAGTGATTTGAGAAAATGAAAAGTAAAATTAATATTAACAATGTTATAAGAAACCCAACAGAGTGACAGCAGCACAAATCTACTTAAAAAGTTAACTTTAAAAAAAAAGAAGTGTGGCATCTGTGTGGAGAGAGGAGAACACTGTTGGTGGGACAGTACAGCCTCGATGGAAAGAAGTATTAAGATTCCTCAAAGAACTTAAAGTAGACCTGCCATTTGACCTTTGACCAAATGCCCACTACCTGGCATTTACCCAAATGAAAAAAAGACATTTTACCACAGGAACTCTACATTTCTTACTATGAGCAGTTTGCACTCAAATCTTTGCAGCAATTCAGTTCACAATCACAAAGATGTAGAAACAACCCAAGTGCCCATCAACACGTGAATAAACTGTGGTATGTATATACCACGGAATACTATTCAGCTATTAAAAATATGGAGATTTTGCACCTTTGGAGTAACCAGGATGGATTTGGAGAACATTCTCCTTAGTAAAATACCACAAGATTTTAAAACCAAACATCACAAGGTATCAACGTCCTCAGTACCAATTTGGCTTGGTTTGGAAGCCTCAGCTCTGACCAGTCATTGCCAGCCCCCGGCAAGGCCAGCAAGCAGGCTACGCCAGAAAAGACCCTCCTTTCAAGTGATTTGCAGTGGCCCTCTAGGAGAACCCCTTTCAGCAGCAGTAGCAAAGCACTGTCCTCTGCTTCAGCTGTCCCATCTCGTGATCCTAGCAGCCTCTCCAGATGGCCTCTCCCCTGTATTGGCCAAGGAATCTGTTTTGTCAGCACAGCCTCTGGTTTTAGTTAAAATTCATAATGCAAAAGGTAGGTTGTAGCACAAAGCTCAATGTGTCCACTGCTGGCATTTGTGTGGCTAATACTTGATATGATACTCCATCTTCTCTGTTTTACTTTGAAAATAATACGTAAGTACAAATACATTTTTACATATCCAGATTTCCATTTCAGTATTCAGAGCAGGGATACAGTTTCCATGTCTGCCCTGAAGGTGTGCCTAGTCCTCAGGTGCCACATTTTACCCCACTGTATCACATTTTATTCCTATAGCACTATAAAAGCAAGTCTACTCAAAGAAGGCCCACTTAAAAACAAAATTTTCATAGAGTAGAAATGTCTTAACACAATAACTAGTAAACAAGATGAAGTATATATTAACCAGTGTGATGTAAGTGTTCCTAATTCTATATGAAATCAGCACATTGTACCCCATAAATGTATTGATATATACTTTTTTTCTCCAAAATAATGAGCAATTCATCTTCAAATATCAACTCCATCACAGTTGTAAGAAGTATCACTTCTGGGTGGTACCTGTGGCTCAGTGAGTAGGACGCTGACGCCATACACTGAGGGTGGTGGGTTCAAACCCAGCCCTGGCCAAACTGCAACAAAAATTGCCAGGCATTGTGGCAGGTACCTGTAGTCCCAGCTACTCAGGAGGCTGAGGCAAGAGAGTCGCCTAAGCCCAGGAGTTGGAGGTTGCTGTGAGCTGTGACACCGCAGCACTCTACTGAGGGCAATAAAGTGAGATTCTGTCTCTACAAAAAAAAGAAGTATCACCTCCACCCATAGAGCCCTCCTCTGTGCAGGGTTATAGGTGATGTGAAGAGATACCTGACAGATTGTGTTCCCTCCCTCACAGCTGGGCAAGCCCCAGCTCCTGGGGGGCTCGTGCCTTGCCCATTCCCTGCAGCTGGAATATGGCAGAGCTGAAGTTTCATCCTAGGCCTAACTTCAAGGCTCATGCTTTTCTTTTTTATATTGAGACAGAGTCTCATTTTGTTGCCCTGGGTAGAGTGCCATGGCATAGCTCACAGTAACCTCAAACTCCTGGGCTCAAGCAATTCTCTTGCCTCGGCCTCCCTAGTAGTTGGGACTACAAGCACCTGCCACAATGCCTGGCTGTTATTGTTGTTGTTTAGCAGGCCTGGGTTCGAACCCACTAGCCACAGAGCATGTGGCCAGTACCCTAACCACTGAGCTACCCTAACCAAGGCTCATGCATCTCAGGCTTGTGTCATGCCTTAATTTCAAAACAAAATTTAATGATCCAAGCAAAATAATTTGAACTAATTGGAATATTAGACTTTGCATTTTCTTTCAGATCACACTGATAATCATTTTTTCCGAGCTGACATTTTTAGAAAGGCAGTCTGCTCCTGCGGCTTACTGCCTTCCGACTGCTGGTGGTCTTGGAGTTCTCTCAGGTAACCTGTCCATGTCTGACTCCCTCCAGTGCACCAGGACAGATTCCCTGGTAGAATGCAGCTAAGAAGGTCTCGTTTTGACCCTCTCTTCTTTTACCTGAGGTAAACCTTGAGATTCTTCAGGCTGATAAAGTACACAGCTATCATTTAATAAAAAAAAAAAAAGCTATTTTAAAAAAAAACAGATAACAGACTTGACTTACTCTGTTCCATCAGTATTGAAGTGCAGATGATTCCTTCTTCCCAAAAGCCCCAGTGAAATTTTACCATGTAGCATAAATTATTCACGTTTATGGACAGATTCATTTCCAGCAGGAGGTCAATGAACTTGTTATACTTGAATATGTAGGTTTTTGACTGAGATTATGCAAGTGTGAATTCTCATTATTAGCTGTTATTCTGTTGTAAAGGAGTACCCAGGCCCACCAGCGTTGTCTTCTCTCTGGTTCTCAACTGAATCCCTTTTACTTCATCCTCTCTGTACCAGTCTAGCTCAAAACCACATTTGTTCCTGCCTGGCTAACTGTAGCAGCTGGTTACTGGGGAGCTAGGGGGAGCCCTAAAACACAATTTGTCTGTGTGTTTCACTGCCCTGCTTTTTTTTTTTTTTTTTTTTGAGACAGAGTCTCACTTTGTTGCGCTTGGTACAGTGCTGTGACATCACAGCTCACAGCAACCTCAAACTCCTGGGCTTAAGTGATTCTCTTGCCTCGGCCTCCCAAATAGCGGGGACTACAGGCGCCTGCCATAACACCCGGCTATTTTTTATTGCAGTTGTCACTGTTGTTTAGCTGGCCTGGGCCGGGTTCAAACCCACCAGCCTCGGTGCATGTGGCCGATGCCATAATCACTGTGCTACAGGCGCCAAGCTGTCTCTGCCCTGCTTCTAAACCCCACTGGTAGCCCCCATCAGCTGATGAATCAGGATGCCCAGCCCTTTGTCCTGCCCCGTCTCACATCACGCCTCCCCACCTTGTATGTTTGTTTGTGCCTTATCCATGCCCTGTTGCGGCTTCCTCCCTTCTGCTCTTCTCCACCCCACCTTAATCCAGCTAGCTCCTGTCCTCCTCTGAGAGGACTCAGGTGTCAGCTTCTCCAAGAAATTGTCCCTGATGCCCTTCTTGAGGCCAGCCACCTCTGCCTCGGTGTCTCCCCAGCAGCTCCCAGCATTGACCTTCTCTGAACATTCATCATAACTAAGCTGTGCTCCTGGCAGATCCTGAGCTGAGTAAATGGCCCTTCAGGCTACCTAGCAAAACAGGGATCCTGGAGCGAGGGGGAAACGCAGAGCAAAAACTGTTTCTGAGTAAGTCAACCCTATGTCCTGGTGTCGAGCAGGAGTGGGAACGTGGCTACTGATTTTAACCTGGGCTTGCACCCCAGGGCTCTTGCTCATAATTTCTCCCAGAGAGCAAGGAGGAGGCTATCTGCAGTGAGTGTCCTCCTTGCCCCGCTGAGTTACTACATCTGCACTCTGTAGTTGTTAAAATTCACATAACAAGCACTCAAGTACTCCTAGGCGTGCTCTCTGCTCTCCACTCTCCGTGTGTCCTTCTCACAGTGGTGTGAATGCTTTCTCGGAAAGGACAAATCAGAGGCCTAGGAGAGACAGGGCTCGGTACCACTCTTCCTCATCCTGTCTTCTTCACTTTTCCCTCAGTGAACACTGGAATGAGCACTAGGCACAGGCAAGGGACACATACAGCCCCCATGCACAGGAAAGTACAAAATGCAGAGGATGAGGTGTTGGGATCACCTGGCCCAAATACTCAGCCTTTCAGCGGACTCGGCTTGGGATGATCTCTTGTTTTTCCACGTGACTGTGTGAGGGTTAGCCACCAGGCCCCCTTCCTGAGGCTCGCAGGCCCATGCAAGCTGCATGTCGCACAAGCCATGTGGGCTCTCCCT
This sequence comes from Otolemur garnettii, assembly GCF_000181295.1. Lineage (NCBI taxonomy): Eukaryota > Metazoa > Chordata > Mammalia > Primates > Galagidae > Otolemur > Otolemur garnettii. Next base: position 28,293,559 of record NW_003852409.1, on the reverse strand, counting down.
AAAGTGCAGGAAGTCTTTAGTGGCATCTCATTTGCTCAGGTAAACCGTGCTCTAGCATCTTGAGTTTTGTTTTTTCTCAGTGACAAGCAGGAGCAGGTGGTGTAGACAGTCCAGAAGACACTTATCAAAGTGGTCAGTGAACCCCGAAGGTTCAGGTCTGCAGGCCTCCCTAAGACCTTCTGGTTCTTTCTAGCCCCAGGCCCTGGACTCTGTGTCTGTCATGGCCAAGTGTCAGCAGTAAAGCCTCCTGGAACAGGTGTCCCTGTCCTTCACAGCCCTGTGTCCTTCAGAGATGGCTCTGCTTGGTCACAGCATGGCCAACAAAGATACCCGCATTGTTCCTCCACACAGTAATGTCACACCAAGATTCTCATGTTCCAGGATGGCTCCCATGAGCATGAATACACACTCACACACGCACACTCACACAGAGAGGCGTCTGCTCATGTAAGAGTCACTTCTTTAGCAGAAACAAATCATTTATGTTAACAGTGATTTGCTTCCAGGCAAGAATCCTAAGACTTCAGTACCATGGTTTAGAATCAAGCTAAATTTGTCAAGTGACTAAAAGTGAGGTTTTTCAGAAATGATTAGCTAATTTTTTTCAATTTAGGATTTATAGTTACAATTAGTATATCATAATGCTATTTCCAGGATAAAATACCAGTGGCTCAACTTTTCTGGCCGCAAATGTACAACATATATCAGTTTATTTTTGGAGATCTGAAAAATTAGCTACTGTAAATAAAGTCACAAAGAAGATTTCTCCGGGAAAGAGGTGAACTTACAGTAATATGGGTGATAGAGTATTAATTAATAAGTATGACCAGCTGCTGCTGCAATTAAAAGGACAATGGACAAGAACGCCTAACAGGAAGGGAATCAGAATTTTAATCTTAGCACTAAGGTCTGTTGAAACAGACTAGGAAAAGTCGTTTCTGGGCAGTTCTCAAGGGGCCTTTATGTTAGCAAGGTCACTAGCTTCTCCTTGGTCTAGGCAGGCTGACTGAGCACCGACTAGATATCTGTCTATCCTGGGCAGTGTTCCTTTGCTTGCCAGTAATGGAAACCAACTGCAGTAGCTTAAGGAGAAAGAAGAATGTTAGCAGGGATCTCCCAGAACCCAAAGACAATATGTGCTGATAGGCTGAGTCCCCCCACCCACGAAGGGCGCCTAGAATATGAAATCTTGCCCAGGGAGGTTCCAGTTGAGCTAAGGCACCAGGGATCATGATGCCTTTTCCATGCAGGTCACTTGGAGAGGACATCTCAGGGAAGGGAAGGGCCAGTGCAGGGAGGGCCGGTGTGAGTGGGGGGCAGTGGAGTGAGATGAGGCTAGAACAGGAAGAAATGATGGGTCATTTTGAAGGTATAGGAAGGTGTGTGGAAGAATGTGGACCAAGGTCATGTTGGCATTCGGAAAGTCTGACCCTCGAGGTCAGTTTGCTTTGTGAAATGCCAGCTTTTTGTGGTCCCCCACCCCAGTCCTTCCAGGGTAGAAATGACCAGACACCTTTGGAAGCAGCTTCCAAGCAAGGCCACAAGACCAGGATTCTGCCCCTCCAGGCAGGACTCCCATGTTTACGGCAGAACGCAGGGCTGTGAGGGAAGCCTCTGTAGTACTGTTGCTGTTGACCCTTCTTCCTGTTGCCCACTTAATTGACTTTAAGCACCAGTTATTTTATTTTGGAGGTAATAATGTGAGGTTAATTGACCTTCTCCCTTAAAAATACCACCTTTTCTGGCTAGATGTGGTAGCACCCAGCACTCTGGGAGGCTGAAGTGGGAGGATCACATGAGCCCAGGAGTTCAAGACCAGCCTAAGCAAGAGTGAGACCCCCATCTCTACAAAAAAACTAGCAGGGCATTGTTGCACACACTTGTAGTCCCAGCTATTCAGGAGGCTGAAGCAGGCGGAGCCTTAAGCCCGGGAGTTTGAGGTGGCAGTAAGCTAGGCTGATGTCACTATACTCCAGCCTGGGCAACAGAATGAGACCCTGTCTCAAACCAAAAATCCCTCCTTTTTCATGTAATTGTCATAGAAAAGTGGTTCCATAAAGCCTGACTAATATGGCGCCCCCTTGAATACACTCAGAGGGGAATGGGACCTAACTAGGCATTTGATCGTCCTCTTTTTATTGTCCATTTTATGCCCAGCCTATGCTGAGAAAACAGACCACCCCTGGGCAAAGTGGGGGCTGCACAGCCTCCACTTGGTCTTGCTTAAATTAGAATGATGAGGGGAGGCCCTTCCCACAGGTGACTCACCAGAACACCCTCAGCATGGCGTTCTCTCTCTCTGCAGGTCACGCAATATTTAAACTCACATATCTAAGCAATCATGACTATAAACACCTCTACTTTGAATCGGACGCTGCTACCGTCAATGAAATCGTGCTCAAGGTGAGTGCTCCTTCCTACCCCAGGGACTGTGGGTGGGTGGGCCTGGCTTCTACCCACATAGTTCCAGGCCTGGCTATAGCCCTTCTGCCTCTCCAGCACTGGACAAGGCTCCTGGGCCCAGTTTTACAGAGGAGGAATCTTACTCCTTACTGGCTGTCCTGCTGGTGAGCACCTACACCCAGGGCCTCAGCTCCAGTAATCCTGGATTTTCCTGTATTATTTTCCTCCACCGTTATCAGGCTCTCCTCAAGTTCCCAGAGCAGAGTCTAAGGAAGTTATTACTATTCAGAAGACACCTTAATTGTACTCAAGGTGATTCTAGCAACCTGTTCCCAACATCCCTGGCTTTGTTACTTACTGCCAGCCTCAGCACTCCCACACCCAGCCAGTGCCTGGAGTCTCACAGTGACAGGCCCAGTCCCTGCCCCCAGTAGGCTTAGCCTCTAACTAGTCTCAGCCCCCACTGAGCTTTGCCTCTAACTAGTCTCAGCCCCCAGCAAGCTTTGCCTCTAACTAGTCTCAGCCCCCACCG
>NW_003852409.1:28244533-28289692 GCF_000181295.1 Otolemur garnettii | reverse complement strand
TCAGCCCCCAGTAAGCTTTGCCTCTAACTCATCTCAGCTCCCAGCGTGCTTTGCCTCTAACTAGTCTCAGCCCCCAGTAAGCTTTGCCTCTAACTAGTCTCAGCCCCCAGCGTGCTTTGCCTCTAACTCATCTCAGCCCCCAGCGTGCTTTGCCTCTAACTAGTCTCAGCCCCCAGTGTGCTTTGTCTCTAACTAGTCTCAGCCCCCAGCGTGCTTTGTCTCTAACTAGTCTCAGCCCCCAGCGTGCTTTGTCTCTAACTAGTCTCAAACGAGTGGGTGTGTAAGGGGAAACTGACTTAGGGCATGGTGGGGAAGCCAGGCAAGCTGAACCTGAAGGACAAATGAAAAGGCACAGATGTTTGCCAGGTGAAGAGAGAACGCATCAGACAGTGGCCTGTGGAGGGGCTGAGGCAGGGTGGGCATGGGGCAGCTAGAGGGGCCACACTGCACAGGACCTTGAAGAGCAGCCTCCAGCTAAGAGAAGGTCTAGGTTAGGACCTAGGACCCAAGAATGTACATTTCTAAGAAGCTCCAGGTGCTGCCTACCCTGCTGCTCTGGGCACCACACCCCGAGTAGCCTGGACTGGTGGCTCTCAGATTCTTCCAAGCTGAGGATCCTTTTGCCAAGCCACATCTAATGTGGATTGGTCAGTTAGAAAGAACAAAACCACTCTGGCAGAGCAGAGATTAGAACCAGAGAGGGACCCTGGTTGTGTGATCCTGGCTAATCACATCATCTTTGTAGGTTTCAGTTTACCCACCCTCTAAAAGGGGCTCGTGATACCTATGTTGGCCCACCCAGCAAAGGGCCACTAGAGTGCATGTCAGATGAGGAACGGGAGCCCTCCCTGAGCTGTCATTCCCCCTCCTCTTAAGAGTTGAAGGCATCAAGTGATGATAGTAAAAGTAGCTGAGACACTCTGGGAGACTGCAAACTGCAGGCTTAAAGCTCTGTGAGGTACAAACTGTTCCCACTGCCTACATGAAAGTCAGGCTTAGAAAAAAAGTAGCTTCACTAGGGATATGATGCTGATAAGTTGGCAGAACCAGAACCTGACGCCAGGTTTGCCAGATTCCAGAGCTTACGTTCCTAATTCCCCAGATGTGCATAGCCTTAAGAGTCGAGTGGGGGATTTCAGCAGAATGGAATTGCTTTACAGGAACATTTTGAGACGAAGTCCCTGTGGCTGTAAGATTTTCAAATATAGTAGGTGACAAAGGACGTTTCGGGTCACGACAGATAGCATGGTTAGTTGGATGAAAGGTAGGGGGTTCACAGTCCACCGTGGTCAGAGCTCCCCTGGGACTAGGCAGTGGGGACACAGTGTCTACCCAGAAGAGCTCCAGCCAGCCACCTGTAGAGGTAGAAAAAGATGAGATAAAATATGATGACTTGCCAGGTCACCACAAGACAGCACAAGCAGCATGTATACACAGAATGCTCAGAACTGGGTAAAGCAATATTCCATTACTCCATCAGGGGCTGGGCTTCTTTTTTTATAGCCAGCATTAAAATATTCAAGACTTGAGGAGGATTCTAGTAAAATTATAATCCTGTGTTTGACATCAAAATAATTTTTACAACAGCAGATTGATGACAGAAACACAGGTTTATGACTTCAATACGAGACTCTGGAAGATCAAGTGCACAGAAATCATTTTACAGGACCAAATGCTCCCCTGAAAAGCAGATGCTCCTCTGCAAAATCCTCGAGGCTTGTCGTCTCTCCTAAAATGTCTGTTTTCATACCAAAATATTTGTAGAAATATTGCACCATGTGCCAGACTCCAGGGGAGTGGTAGCATGCCCAGCCCTGGTTTGCTCAGAGCACTAATGGTGGGATCCTATGGGAGATGCAATCTCACTTTTCCTGTCTTTGATTCTTTTTATAGCAATTTAAATACTTAGCTTTATCCACCATGCCCGTAGTGTCATGAACATGTCTTTGTGAGCTTTGCACCAACACCCAAGTGATGAGCCCCACACCCCCATGTCCTGGAATTGGGCAGAAATGTTGGTATGTATTAGAGGCTCTTTAGAGGTCAGTCTTAGACAGAAGTAATACATGTTGTTATTCTAGAATCCAGGAGTCTTCCATAATATGAGAGCTTTAGATGGAAATTGAAGGGAAGAAATAAGAGCTAAGGGCTGATAACAAACTATCTTGAACAGGCAACCTTCCATCAAGTCATTTCATCTCATCTTTTTCCAGCTATAGAAATATTTGGGGGGGGGGGACAGCGCCTATGGCTCAGTGGGTAGGGCACCAGCCCCAGCCAAACTGCAACAACAATAGCTGGGCACTGTGGCGGGTGCCTGTAGTCCCAGCTACGTGCAAGACTGAGGCAAGAGAATCTCCTTAGCCCAGGAGTTGGAGGTTGCTGTGAGCTGTGACACCATGGCACTCTACCAAAGGCAATAAAGCGAGACTCTGTCTCTGTCTTCTAAAAAAAAAAATTTTTTTTTGAGACAGAGTTTAGGCCTCACTCATAGCAACCTCTGACTCCTGGGTTTAAGTAATCCTCCTGCCTCAGCCTCCTGAGTACCTGGGACTACAGGTGCCCACCACCACACCTGGCTAATTTTTGTATTTTTAGTAGAGACAGGTTCTCACTCTTTCTCAGGCTGGCCTTGAACTCCTGAGCTTAAGCACTCCTCCCACCCTGGCTTCCCAGAGTGCTAGGATTACAGGCGTGAGCCACCGCATCCAGCCCACCCATAGAAACATTAATGTCTGCCATTCATTGAGCAATGACTACATGATGTGTATGATTTTATGTATGTAATCTCAATCTTCCTGACTACCCTGCAGAGTACAGACATTATTGGCCCCATTTTATAGATGAGGCAGTGGAGGCCAAGGCCATAGAGCACATAAGGGTGGATCCTCTTCTTCCACCCAGCTCCGAGGCATTCCAGAGCCACCACCTTCCCACCCAAGCTGTAATTGAGCTAAGCCATGTGTGGTCCCTAATTCTTCAGGCTTTGAGATGAATCTCAGAGGAATCATTGGGCTCTTCAAATCAGGTTCTTCTCTTGATCGAGTGATGGAGGCTGTGGCTTTATTGACCATGAAAACTCCCTATATTTTTATGCCTTAAGCTGTAAAATGCATCGGAAGTGAAACACTCTATAGTGCATAAAATTGTGCAAGTTTTAAGCCACAGCATGTTAACCAGCTAATGGCAGACCAAAGGGCGTTTTTATCTTTTGATTATTACATTAATCTTCCATTAAAATTATCTATGTGATTATCACAAAGCACTGTAGATAATAAATTTAGGAAATAGTAGGCTCGTTAAGGATCATTTTCAAATGCTTTTGTCAAATTATATGCTCCAAAAACATATTGAAAACCCTAGGTTGGCTAAGTGTACAAACAGTATAATCCAAAGATTGCTTTTATTAAAAATGATAAAACCACCTATTTCTATACATTGTATTGTCCCAAATCGTCAGCCGGGCCCTGCAGTCCTCATGATTTATTGCTCTCAGCTGGTAACTTGGGGAGGCAGCGGGCCGAGCGTGTCGGGCCTTCTGTACTCACAACGAGCCTTTGACGCCTGCTGCTGGCAGCTATCAGAGCGGAAAGCTGGGAGGGACTGTGTTGGAGCCTCAGCCCCATCAAGGCTGCCATCTCCGTGCTGCCTCCTCTGACAGCCCTCTGGCTCCGCCTCAGGGTCAACGGAGGCCTCCCCGTCCTCTAGGTACAGGACACAAAGCCCTCAGAGTAGCATTAGTAGAAAGGGGCAGCTAATTTCTCTAACCAGAAGTACTCAAGTCTCTGGTCATAACATTTACATATTTGCAGGTGAAGAGAAATGACATTTGTTCACAAAAAGCCCAGCCAGGGTGTGGCTGGGGGGAGAGGAGTGGTGTCTGAGGGGTGGGGGCTAGGGAGCTGAAAGGGGTGTTCCTCAAGCTTGACACCTACTAGCTTTGTGACTTACCCTTGTGTGCCTTGTTTATCTCACCTGTCCAGTAGAGGTGATGATGGCATCTGCTTGAGAAGCACTCAGCACCATGCCAGCTGTTAGCATACACATCATAGCACTGCTCTGTCCTCATCACCCTGTGGGGGCTCATCCTCTGCACTAGGAAGCGGGTCTGAGCACAGACCCTTCCTTGGCTCCTCCCTGTCTCCTCCCTGCCTCACTGAGCCATGCTAAGCTTTTGCAGTTCCTTGGGCCCCACACTATTGTACCTTGACACAAGCTGCTTCTCTTCTGCCCTGTACCCCCAGAAACTCATATGTATCCCTCAAAACCCAGCTCATTCCTTTTCTCTGCTTTCTGCTCCCACCCCGTGCTTCCAAACAGTGCCTTTGTGCTTCTACACCTGTTGTGGCACGTGTTGTGCTGCTGGACACTGACTGGACAGTGAGCTCCTCAGGGCGGGGACCAAGTCTGTCTCTTTAACTGAGGTCAGAGACCCTCTGTCCCTTGAACCACACATGGGGCCAGTCTCTGACATGGCATTTATACGGTGCTAAAGATTGGTGAAATGCCCATGTGTGCAGTGGGAGGTACATGTGTGTGGCTCTGGAAATATCCCCCAGCGGCTGGCCTGAAAGTAGCAAGAGCCCAGGAGGCAGCCCCAGCTGGGCCCACTCTGCACGTGAGGCTTTCATGGCCCCTCTCACAGCTTCCACCCTGACTTCTGGGTGACCTGGGCCACTTCACACCTCTCCTCTGAGCCTCACTCTCCTTTTTGTCAAGCGAGCCCTGGTTGGTGGGGTGCCCTGAGCACTGAAGGAAATACCCCAGTTGGAAGCTCCAAGCCTGGCTGGTCGGAGGCTGAATGTAGAGCCTTGTTTTTGTTTGTTTTGCCCCTGTGATGTTCTGTCTTTCAGATGAAGGAAATGAGGCTCACAGAGGTTCTGTGCAGCCCCAGTCACAAAGCAGGCTGGGAGCAGAGCCAGGCAGCCCCAGGCACAGCCCCCTGGAGGACAGCTCATGTCAAGGAGGGATACGAGTTGGGGAATCTCACTGACAGAGAGGCTCATACAGTCCCTTGTCTGCTTAGCCTCCATTTTCCCATCATGAAGCAGGGGCTCTGGGCCCAGCCTGCCAGGTTGCTGTGATGACTGGACCCCGTCTGCAGGAGACTACCTGGCCCCGAGGCACCCAGCCCAGGCCAGGGCCTTCCCTACCACCCGCTTCCTCGCCCTGGGCCCAACAGGGAGCAGCTGGCAAGTGACTGAGCTGTACCCTCTTGCTTTCTAGGTTAACTACATCCTGGAATCACGAGCAAGCACTGCCCGGGCTGAATATTTTGCTCAAAAACAAAGAAAACTGAACAGACGTACAAGCTTCAGCTTCCAGAAGGAGAAGAAATCCGGGCAGCAATGACACTGGCCTCCAGCCTCAGTCTGCGCCGTAGCTCAGAGCCTGCTGCCAGGACCATGGGCCTGATAGTCCACCCTGTGTCCTGCAGTCCTTGGGGGGAGGCCAGCCCCTGGCTCATGGTCACAGGGCTTCTGGGCTCTTAGGGAAGGAGCAGGGGGCACCCTAGGAGGGAGCGCTGGGGACCTTGCCAGGAGATGGAAGCCTGCTTGGCAATGGCTTTGATTAGCAATGCCCGGGGGCCAGACCACCCCTAAAGGAGCCACGTGCTGCCCAGCCATCTTCACTGCCTGACGCCCTGCCGAGGATGTACATAGCCATGCCCAGACATTTCCTTGCAACTTGATCAAATTTCTTAAGGCAAACAAAGAACAAAAATGTACATTTCTGTTTTTCCTTTTAATAAACAGGTGTACTCTTTATCATGGTTGGTATGATGGACCATTCTTTGGGGTAAAGGATTGATTGTGTTATTCTCTTTGAAATCTGTTCCCATATTGAACAGGCAGATTGGAAAAGCTATGGTTCAATTTTTCAGAAGAAATGTTTAGGTCTTAGTCAATAGTTCTAACTATACCATTTGTTTAAATGAGTGCATTTGCTTTGAGGACAGCATCTTAGTAAAAGTTGGGAAAGGGACCCAGTGTTGTGTGTCCAAAGCTGTGTCATCGTCCTTCTCCACACATCCCAGTGCCTCTGACCAGAGCCGCAGGAGCCACTGGTACTGGGAGGAAGGGGCGAGGGCTAGTCCTCGGCTCAGGCTGAGCTCCCGGCCAGAGTGGTCTTTTCTGTTTCTTAAATAGCAAATGTAGGTTTCAGCTGACAGTTTGACCTGCATGTGGATCTTCCTGGAATTGGAACAGTCTCTGCTTTGCTCCCTTTAAAGGGGCCTCATTTCCCTTTCTCTTCTTACAGCACCTGCCCCTTTGAGCAGGCGGGAAGCGGCTGGTTCTCACTGAGTCAGGGAGAGCGTGAGCAGAAGGACACCAGCATCCGAGCCCTGACTGCCCGGGTAGGAACAGGCAAGGGATCAGACAACCCTGACACCACTCCTCTGGCCACACCAGATGCCTCTGCAGTCCTTGGTGGCCTCTCCAGTGTTCCTCCCATGGTGACATCCTTTCGTACTATCCCTGGCCACAGCCGAGGGCCCGATGTTTCACTGAGGACCTGCATTTAAGACATTTTTTAAATTGCTGTACAGGAGGAGATGCATCTAAAATAGTATCTCAACGCTGAGTGTTATTTCTTTGCACAGGGGTCATTTTAATGAATTCCTCTTTCATTCTGACCTTTGTTCAGCCACAAGGAGCATCCTTTTCTAATGTCTTCCATTCCTACCAACCCTGGAAACAAAAAAATATATGATTTGTAGCTTGCTATCTGTATTTGAATTTTTAGCAATTTTATATTTAGATATCTTTGAAAAATGTAAATGACTAATTTGGTCATTAAATCTTGTGACATATTCAATATTAAAATATTAAAATAAAAGTCATATAAATACCTTCTCTTGTATATTGTGTTGAATTCCTAAAGTCTTGAGTATAAACTGCTGAAGACAGCAGCTCTCAGGGAACTTCTGGGTGGTGACACCTGCTGGCCGCTGATACGGTACCAGCATTCCACCAAGGGGCCCCGTGGTACACAGCAAGACAGAATGGCCCTCTTCTGTCTGGTGACACTGGAACCATCACCTCCTGCAATTACAAAATCAGCACCGAGCACTGTTGTCTACAGTGAAATGTGACACATTCAGTTCACACAGAACTCACATGTCCAGGTTAGGAGTAATTTCAGGGAACACTACACCAGCCCCTAGGTCCAGCAAGTGTCAGTGGTTCCCAACCTTCCTAAGGCCGTGATGTATTTTCAGTGTTACAAAGGGGTCGCAAGCCACAGGTTGAGAACTGCTGTGGCAGCTTTTCCTCAGTCCTCCCACCCCACACACACCTAGATTTTAAGACCAGTCTTGAGGTTCCCCAGGACACAGCATCTCATACTATTCCCAGCACCAGGCTTGGCAAAGCGGGGGCTCTATGCATTCCAGTTAACTGAAGAGACTGCAGGTCCTACTGCCACCTCCCACCCTGTCTCCTGACCTGGCACCAACTCAGACCCCCATTCCACATGATGTAAAAAGCATGGTGTTGATGACTCACAGCTGGGCTTCTAGACTCAGTTGGGGACTTTACAGTGTGGGCAGGCTGATAAGCCTGGGCAGTGGGTCCCTACAGCCCTGGCCCAGCTGGCCACTGAGAACGCGTCCCACCCCTGCTCTTCTGAGGGCCAGCTGTGTGCTGCCCTGTTAAATGTGTGTTAGCCCAGAACTCCCCCGACAACCTCTGACAGGTCCTATCATTACCTCCATTTCAGAGGTTGGCCCTAGACACACCACTGGTGACTGGCAGGTATGCAGCCCTGCTGCTGACATCTGGGCTCCGCCCTGCAGTTGGCGGCCATGTGGCTCCCAGCTGGTTGCTGCCTTGTGGCTCCTCAGCTGCTTAATCTGAAAGTGAGGGTGCGGTGTTAGATGACCTCTCCAGGCCCCTCTAGGGATGTCTGAAGCACCTCGAAATCAACAGTGAGGCCGACCTTCCTTCTAGTGGCTTCTGTTTGCCAAATAGGAGCTTCTCTGCTTCTGAAGGAGAATTCCAAGAGTTGAGAAGTCTGTGGGGCCATTAAGTCCATCCTCTCCTTGGGACAATAAGAGCACATTCCATCCCAGTCCTTGCACCTCTGCTTGTATACGTCTGGCAATGGGGCACTCACTGCCACTCGAGTCAGCACTTCTTGTTGGCCAGTGTGATTATCCTTAGCTGACCTTCCCTGACAGCTCTGGGCTGGAACTCAACCAAAAAATTTTAAAAATTAGCCAGGCATGGGCAGCACTTCAGTGGGTAGGGCGCTGGCCCCATATACCGAGGGTGGCAGGTTCAAACCCGGCCCTGGCCAAACTGCAACAAAAAAAATAGCTGGGCGTTGTGGCGGGTGCCTTTAGTCCCAGCTACTTGGGAAGCTGAGGCTAGAGAATCGCCTAAGCCCAGGAGTTGGAGGTTGCTGTGAGCTGTGTGATGCCACAGCACTCTACCGAGGGCGACAAAATAAGACTCTCTCTAAAAAAAAAAAAAAAAAGTAGCCAGGCATGGTGACACAGTAGTACCATGTATAGTGGCTGCTATAGTAGCAGCTACTCGGGAGGCTGAGGCAGGGGGATTACATGATGCCACTGCACTCCAGCCCTGGCAATGTACGCAGACACACAAAGACTAAAATGGTAAAAATGTTTTGTATATTTAAAAAAGGACAGAGAAAGAAAGCCCAACACCTGGCATCTACTTGACACTGGGTAGGTTCCCCTTTTCCCTTCCTGTCCCCCGGTCTCCCTCTGTCTCTATCACAGGATACTCACTGCCCTCCCTCCCATTGGCCTCTGTGCCCACCAGCTCCCACCTGCCCTGCCCTTTCTCGCCAACTGATCTGGTGAAAGAAATGCTCATCCAGCACTTTTCCTAAGAAAGCACACCCTGGAGTCAGGCAGATTATGTTCAAATTCCCACTCCGTCTCCTGGTTGGGGTATCTTTGGATGGATTACTTTATTTCTGTGAGCTTCAGTGTCCAGTTCTGTAAAGTAGAGATAATACTAGCCCCTTCAAAGGAAAGTTATGAGGATAAGATGAGTTCACTAGTCAGGATGGGCTGTGATGGGCTGCACAACAGACAGCCCTCCAACCTCAGGGGCTACATAGAGCAAAAGCTTATGATTTCTCTTCACCCAAAGTCATCCTCTTTAGGGTTCCATGAAGGCAAGGCAGGGGACAGGAGGGCTAGAGAACAGAGCAGAAGAACGCATGTTCCTTCCCCTTCCACTCACATTCTGTGGGCCAGAATCCATCATGTGGACACCTGCTCCAAGAGCACAGGAGTGTGAGCCCCGGAGATGGGTCACCCATGTCTGAGAAACAGTCATAATGTCTGCCATCATGAGATGACACCATGCTGCCCACTCGTCACCACCTCAGGGTGGCAGCAGCTTGTTGATGACTTAATCTTTTCCCTTTAAACTGATGCAGGCTAACATTCTTCTCACCTTAAACCCCACGCTAAACAAGAATGGCCACAAGGTCACAGATTTGGTGACCTGCATATATGTGTTCTGATCCTTGTTAAAACAAAAACATTCATTATAAGGATACCAGTTTCACACATGTTGAAAAAATAAAAACAAAAAATATATACATATACGGTCACAGCTACTCAGGAGGCTGAGGTGGGAGGATTGCTTGAACCAAAGACCCAGCCTGGGTTACATAGCAAGATCCTATTTCTAAAAAATTAAAAGATACATGACTTCAAATTTAAAATGTCCATCTGTGCACCACTAAAATCATGTTGTGTGTAACCACAGTTACACATCCCACAGGCTAACAGAAAACACCTAGGTTTTCTTTTGTTTTTTGTTTTTTGTTTTTTTGTTTGAGACTGAGTACCACTCTGTAGCCCTGATAGAGTACTGTGACATCATAGTTCACAGCAACCTCAAACTCTTGGGCTTAAGCAATCCTCTTGCCTCAGCCTCTGGAGCAGCTAGGACTACAGGTGCCAGCCAGGATGGGATGCCCACCTAGTTTTTTGTTTGTTGGTTGGTTTTGTTTTGTTTTTTAATTTTTAGTAGAGAGGGGTCTCACTCTTGCTCAGGCTGGTCTCAAACTCCTGACCTCAAGCAATCTACCCTCCACGGCCTCCCAGAGTGCAAGGATTACAGGCATGAGCCACAATGCCCAGCCTGCTTCCTGCCTCCTATTAAGTTGTCAGCTAATGTTACTTACTAGCTAATTAACCATTTTCTCAGGCTATCCTCATGCCCACCTGATCCCCATTTTACAGATGAGGAAACTGAAGCAAAACAAACAAATTCCCTCACCTAAGGCCATGCGGTTGGGAAGTGGCAGAGAATGCTCAGGGTTCAGCCCCCTGGCCTTTCACCTCCTCCCCCACCCCCCGCTGTCCCCCAGTCACACTGGACCTCTGCTTCAATCGGTATGGCCAAGACACCCTAGATTTTGAGGCTCCTACTATGGCCCCACTCACTGGACTCTGCTCCTTGGAAAGCAGCCAAAGAGAGGGAAAGAGTTAAACCTGTTGTGTTCTCCCTAAACACCTCTGCTTAAATGCAAACTTCCAACAGGGTGGTGTTCTGGATAAAAGCCCTGGGAGTGATTTGTGAAGTCTGAAGCCCGGTAATCTCGTCAGCATAATGGGATTATATTTCAAATCACCATGGCCTGTTCATTACCCATTTAAACTCCTCTGACAGAGGAAAACTTGCATAAAACGCACGGGCAGCCCTTGCCGACTTCCCGTTCTCCTTCCTGATTAAACAAACAGATGCTGAGGTCCGGAATGAAAAAATAATGTGCCCATTTGTTCATTTTTCTGACAAGTCACAATAGATTTTTAACTGCCAATGAGTGACCTCCCGGAGGTGTCGGCCCAGGAGGTGCCTGCCAGGCAGCAAGTGGTCATTTCAGCTGGGCGCCCCTCCCTGCCAGTTTCCCCAGGGCAGGGCTGCTCCGGAGCCCCCTGCTTGGGCACCAGCACCTGCAGCTGGTGGGAAGAGCCGGCCCTGGGCCTCCTTAGGGCCAGCAGGAGACATGTAGTCCGGTAGGTGTCCTGGCCCTGCCCGTGGCTAACTGGGTGTTCAGGATAAATTCTTCAATCTCTCTGAGCCTTAGTTTCCCCAGCTGTAAAATGGAGATACCGTATTTTCCCCGAAAATAAGACACTGTCTTATATTTATTTTTTCTCAAGAAGACACACTAGGGCTTATTTTCAGGAGATGTCTTCTTTCTGTGCCGAAATGCATGGCATAGTGTATCTGCACAGCCATGTCCATCACTAGGTCTTATTATCAGGGTAGGGCTTATATTTAACGAATGCATAGAAATCCAGCTAGGGCATATTTTTTGGGTAGGTCTTATTTTCCGGGAAACACAGTAGTAAGAGCCCATGGTGCTGAGGGCTCAGTAGTGTGGCCCGTGCTCAGCTCCCACTAAGGTTCATTGGGGTGACCATCTAATCAGCACCCCTAGCTGTGACCACCGATTGCCAGGTCCTCCCTCACCCGACCTTTGTTCAAGAGGACTTTGCTGGTGGGCTGGTCACCTGCTGGGCCGTGGGGTCTCACCCCAAGGCCTCTGCCAGGAGCAGAGGTGGGCTGGGGAGGGAGGTCTGGAGGAGGGCTGGTTGGAGCAGGGCGCTGGGCTCTGCCTGCCTTACCTCATAGCCAGGGTCCTGCCCCTGGGTCCCCCCTCCTCATTCAGAAGCAGGACACAGCTCCTGAAGACTGGAACCAGCCAGGCAGCTGGGTGCCAGTGAGGGAGCCCCAGTAGTGAGTGCATAGGGCAGTCTCCGCTTCCTCTTTCAATCTGTGAGCTCAGCCCCAAAGATTCCCAAATCAGCATGTGTTCATTCACACAGTACCCATCTCCCCACCCTGCCACCCTCCTGGGAGCCCAGTCTCCTGGGATCGCCACAAGTGGAGGTTCCGAGAGCCCCAAGGCAGATGACTGAGCTGAGAATCTACAAGAGGAATGAAAACACCACTCCATGCTATGTGACCCAGGCTCATGACTTGACCTCTCTGGACCATTGGCTCACCTGAGACAGAGTCCCTCCTTCTTCAGGGAGGTGCATGAAAAGTAAAATAATGTGCTCAGCCCTGCACATAGGAGGGCCTGGTGACAGCCATGGAGGTCTGTCACCTGGTCGTGTACTTTCTGGGAATATACAGGCCAAGGCAGGACCTCAGGCCTCAGGGGACGGGGTTGGGGGAGCCTGCACCCTCCCTCCCAGGCCCCTCACAAGCTGCCTCTCCCCTCCTCACCCCTGCCCGCCCTGCTGCATAGCCCCAGAAGGGCTTCCATCTTTATGCTTTAACTCTGTGGCTACGTAAAAAATACTGTGAGGCTAATTCTTTTTAAAATGATAAAATTTGTCTATATTATAGCATTCCAGCCCCCAGCTTCCTGAAAGCTAAAAATATTTTAATGTCATATTTCCATGTAAATTTTAGTTTAGAATTTAATACCCTTTTAACATACATTAAATTTTTAGCGTTCTTCAAGCCCTTGACTATTTTAAGGGCTGAGCTGATGTGCGTTAGCGAAAAGGGCTGGGGAGGCTGCAAATTAGGAGAGAAAGTTCCAGAAGCAAGATTATTCCAAACCTCTGTACCCAACTCATCTGAGGAGATACTGTTCTGGCCAAACCCTGGAATCTGGGGAGGTGTCAGACCTCTCCATTTCCCTGCTGAAAAATGAGACTATACTTGGTGGCTTCCCTGGGAGAACCAGAGGATTCATCACAGAAGCCGTGATTGGGAGGCTCCAGGATGGTTCAGGGGCCAGGAACATGGGCTGTGCCTTCAGAAGGCCTGGGTTCAGATCCTAGCTCTGCCTGGTGCCGGAAGATAACCTTGTGCTCATCTGTGCCAATTTTCTTGTCCTTAATGAGACCATGGTTCGATCTGGTGCCCAGGAGATGTTTTAAGTAAACATGCAGGAAAAGAGGAGGTTATCAGCTCCACAAAGAGGGCAACCTCAAGGACGAAGTGGCCGACAAGGGAGCCAGGGCTGGCAGAGAGGCAGTGAGGGTTCTGGCAGGACTGGGTCAACATTTGGAGGTGTCGATCCCATTTTCATTCAGAGAGGGTCCCAGGCTGCAGGGCCCACGGGCAGGATCTAAGCTGGTGCTGTAAGCTGCCCAACTGAACTTGTGGACTGGGTCTGTCATGCCTACTACAAAACCGAAAACACCTGTCTGAGCATCTGGCCAGAGAAGCCTCAGCTCGGTGCTGACCCAGGATTTATGTTTTGACTGATCTACACTCCTGCCCAGCTCTTGAGACCTCAGTCCCCCAGCAGTGCAAGCCCCAAGGGCATCCATGCAAAGCCCCTCCATCCATTGGCTTTCTCAGTGCAGCCCCCTCCCAGGGTCAGGTGAAGCAGCCAGGGGAAGACCTGGCAATGTCAGGGAGGGGTGCTCACAGCTGCCTTTGGGGGGCACTGAGGTGGGGGCTTCATGCCACTCTGGCGCAGGAGGCCTACCCACCCTACCCCCTATCCTGAGTCACCACATCAGGTCCTTGGGTGACTCACTCCACCCTCAGAGAGGACCTCTGTGAAATGGGCCACCAAGGCTTACACACAGGGAGGGCCTCTGGGCATTAGGAGCCAATTGTGACAGGGTCCTATGTGGCCAAGCACCTGCTGTCATCAACCAGAAGGAGAAATTTACAACATGGAAACATGAAACCTAGAGAGTGGGACGGGTTGACTGTCCATTTTCAGGCATGATACAACTTGCATGATACAACTGCCTTCTTGATTGGCAGAAACATGCCACCACAGCAGGCTTGTTAACACAGATTTACAGGGGGCGTTTCCACCCCGGGTGGGGAGCTGCGTGACTGTGGGGTTTGGAGGGACTAAGCCAAGGAATAGGGACCCTTCTCAGGCTGCTGAAATCCCTCTAGGTCAGGCTCAGTGGGGCAGGCAGTGATCAGTAAGATGATAGCAGTTTGCTGACAGGGGGTGAGTTCCCCAATCCAGCAGGAATGTAAGTGTCTATTCAGCAAGTACTCACTGGTACCCATCCTGCACCAAGCCTCACGGGCCATTTGCAAAGTCCTATTGAGTGGGGCCAAAGACACAGAAATGACCTGACTTGGACCCTGGCCTTGGGGAACTCATGGTCCAATGGGCTCCTACTGTCCTCCAGAGCTTGGTGACCAGATGTTTGTAGCAGGCAGCTGTGGGGCAGGGGGTTCTAGAGAGCAGAGGTGGACACAGTCTTCCCACAAGCCCATCTGCAGCCACGGCTGTGAGCCCAGCTCCCATGGATTCACCTGGAGGCCAATAGGCTGGTGGACACCTGGGAAGCACAGATTCCAAGGCAAGGAGCCCCAAGGGCCATTCGCCATGGGGAAGGAAGAGGGGTACCCACCATCTGACCCACTGCAGAGAGATGTGACGGGGAGTCCAGGCTCAGACACCCTGACCTTGGGGCCATAAGGTCAACCTGTACAAACACCTCTGCTATAGGGTCCTCCTTATCCTTACCAACAAGTTTCCCACTTAGCAGAACTGCGGTTTCCCCCACGTTGAGTGGGGTGGGAGGGGGACTCATGGGTGTCACTGCCTAGGAGGCTGTGAGGGGCCCTCACTGACAGGACCCGCATGTCCCGGACCATCAGAGTGAGCCCAGGCTGACAGCCACACCTCCACACACCCCCAGACTTGGAGACTAGCCTTTCCTTAATGTGTCTGTCACCCAGTCAGGACTCCCAGGCGCCACCCTGCACCACCTAGACCACCCCACTGCATGCCCATCTGGGAGGGCAAGAGGGACCAAAGGCTGTTCCAGCTTCACAGCCTCCAGGGACAGGACCTCTCCCCCAAATAGCACATACTCTACCCCCTTGGCCTGGAGGCGGACACATGTCCATCCTTGGACATGCCCCATCAGGACAAGGGTCCTGGACTCCAGGGAAGGATATTGCCAAAGGGAGGGGCTGCTCCTGGCCAGGGGCAGCAAAGTGGGCAGGCCTGGTCAGCAGTCCCTTTGTGCCCAGCGCTGTGCTCACCACTCTTTTCAAACTGTCCCAAAGCAGAGGCCCTTAGCATTGTCCTCAGTGACAATACCTGAAAGGTGAGGAAACTCTGCCGGGGCATTCGTGGGCCGCAGACCTGGCTCTGACCTCAATCCCTGCACCTCCCCCCTGCCGGAGTCTGAGAGCATGCAAGAGTGTGCCTGCATGTGTATGTGTCTGTGTAAGTGTACATGCGTGTACATGCAAGTGTCCATGTCGGTCTCCGCGAGTGTGTGCAGTGTCTGCGTGTGCATCTGCTGGTACACGTTTGTGTCTCTGTGTGTATATCTCTGTGTGAGTGTATACATGCATATGTGTGTGCAGTGTGTGTCTGTGTGTAGATGCCATGTGTCTGCACATGCATGTGCCGGTGTCATGCATGTGTGAGTTCTGAGCGCTGGCCCGCCTGCCCGCCTGCTGGCCTCGCACACCTGCACCTGGCATGGCTGGGCGGCAGCGTCTGCTCTCCAAGGAGACCGTGTGGTCCCTGAGCAGCCCCTCCCCCACAGCCCGACAGCTGGCCACCATCTCAGCACACATTCCCTGTCACATCTGATTTGCAAAGTCGTGTCTGTGACAGACCCACAGGAACGTCCAGTTGGGACTTTTTCAGGTCAAGAAGTGTTTTTCAGAGTGTCTGGTTCTTCAGAAGAGAAAGACTGTAAGTGGCCTCTGTCTGTTCCCAGGCCGGCACTGCCACCAGAGGCATATTACTCTCTGCCAGCCTGGTCTAGGCCCTGAAGGATCCCATTTTACAGATGAGCATGTCCAGCCTCAGAGGAGTCATGCTGTCTTCCGGAGGCACGTGTTGCTCATTATGGAGCTAGGATCTGATGGGCCTCTCTGGCTGTCCTTCCGAGCCTCACTTGTCACTGTCACTATTCACAACCTCCCTACAGAGGCCTGAGCTGGGCCGTCCCCACCAGCCTGACTCCAACCTCCTCCTCTAGGAAGCCTGCCAAACCACACGCCCACTTCAGCCCTTGGGGCTCTACCTGCTGCCCACTGGAGCTCCCGGTTTCTGGAGCCCCTGGGGAAGGGCTGCTGGGGCTGGGTGGCCATGACCCCCTGAAGCCATCATCTTAGTCAAGGCCGGGCCCTCAGGGGCCAAGCCACACTCCCCTCCTCTGAGGCTGGGTTACCTGTCACCCTTCTTCTCTTTCTTATCACCCTGATGGTATGGATGCCTATGGCTGCCTGCCTGAGGACCACCAGGCCTCCCAGGGCCCCCTGCCCCTGACTGTCATGGCTCCACCTTTGAGCACTGTCATGGCTCCACCTTTGAGCCCCCAAATGGGGGGCAGCAGGTGTGACCAGTGGTGACAGCCCCAGCTGGCTCAGGAGCCTGGGTGCCATGTAGGGAAGTGTCCTGGTCCCAAAAGGGTTCCATGGACACAGAGGTTTGAGAAATGCCAAGTTGAACATGGCTAAGCAGGTTTCTCTTCCAGGGAACCCCTCAGAGCCTTTAATGGGCCACCATGCACTGTGCTCCAAGTAGGGGGGTCACATATGCGATGTTTCCCAGGCACCCTTTTTGCCAAAGCACCTGCCCACATGTCTAGAACTGGAGTAGGTCACAACTCCAGGGAGCTCTTTCAGGAGGCTGTGGACTCAGAGCACGATGCTTGGAGTCAGGCAAACCAGCTCCACTGCCTGTTCACTGTGTAATGAGAGGCAAGTTGCTTTGCTTCTCTGGGCCTCTGTCACCCCGCACGCTTCCACAGGATCCTCAGAGCAACTCCTGCCTTCAACCACGTGCCACCATCACCCTCACACATCAGTGGCCTCCTCCCGGGCCTCCTGGTTCCCATCTGTCTCCCACCCCAAGATTGAGCTCTGGCTAGGGAGGACTCTATCTTGTTCCCAACTCACTGTACCCCCAGCACCAAGAGCAGGTCTGGCAGAAAATAACGTTTGTTGAATGAATGCGCGAGTGAATGAATGAATCGGTGAATGGGAGTTCCTGCACGGACACTCTAGAGTTTAGCCTCCCCGTAGCCTCCCCCTCACTCCCTCCCACACACCTCAATCTGGCTGAAACTTGAAGGAGCTCCAAGTCCCACTCAGCTCAAATTCAATTTGAATAGTTTCCCACAGCCAGTGGGGAAAACTCTTCTCGTGCACACAGGTAAGCACCAGCTGCCACCCCCAGACTCCAAGCCTGGGCCCCTGGGTGCTGAGCCTCACACACCACGCACCAGGCTGGGCTGTGACACTGCACAAATGAGGAGAGCAGGCTCAGTGTGCTCAGTGACCTCCCCCCCCACGAAGGTCACTCAGCTAGGGGGAAGCAGGACAGAAATTCCAACCCAGAGTTTTTCTGACTGCAGACCTTGCACTCGTAACCCTTCATTATTCTTGACTGAGAAGCACAAGACACCAGCCGGAACATAGTTCTGGAGCTATGCAGAGAGGGCTTGAAATTCCAGCTCTGCCTCATCCCCTGTCTGTGTGACACGAGACCTATCACTTAATCTCTGTGCCTCAGTCACCTGATCTGGAAAATGGGCTAAAAATCCTTTCTTTTCAGGGTCAAAAGAAATAAATGAGTGAGTAGATGGGAGAGAGATTTTGGAGGTGCCGCCAACTTGGTGTGCATGTTCAGTGGGGAGCAGAGAAACCTAGGAAATGGCTACCTAGAAGCTGAAGCACAGAGGTGAGGATTAGGCACTAGGGCCCAACAGAGTGGCCAGTGCTCAGTACACATTTGTGGAACAAATTATTACCTGCTTCTGGTAAAACCAACCAGCCTGGAAGAGCAGAGGGCTGGACCCAGGGTGCAGCCAGAGCCCTGAGCATGAGGCCAGATGCAGCCTAGACCCACTCTCCAGCTTTGGGAGGTCAGTGTGGGCACACGAGTCTGGCTACATGCAGCCAAGACAATGACCACATCAGTTAAGGTGGCTGCACTGTCAGCTGGAACGGCCACCACATTGCCAAGATGGCCACCTCCACAGCCAAGATGGCCACCTCATTGGCCCTGAAGCAGGGCCTATGGGGGAGCAACTGGGTTCACAACAGAACAAACAAATTATTGAACTGTGTCAAGATGCCCAATAGGGTGACTCAAAACCCAGGGCAGCCCCAATTCTCCAAGGAATAAGAGGAAACGCGACCACCCATCCTTGTGCCCCTGAGAATGCCGGGTAATTGCATTTCCTCCTTTGTCTGTTTTCTTCCAGCAGAGCCACCCAGAAGCAAACAGCCACAAAAATCAGTTAAAGCTTCCAAAATGCTTCTTTCTCCAGAAATCTTTTATAAAAGGTGAAAGATTTACAAGACCTGAAGAGCAAACCAAGCAGGATAATTGTTTTTGGAATGACCCCAATATTTTCACCCTGGTGACCCCAGCTGGGCATCTTGCCCCATATTTATGATTCCTGGTCCTTTGCACGCTGCTCGGCGACCTTTGTGAGCCCCCTCTGCGAGCCCCCAGTCCCTTATCGGGCCTGTAACTCACCCTGCCGTTATCTCTCGGGAGGGTTTTATGCACTTTAATTTAACTCCCCTCATCATTATTTCCCGGACTTCAAGGTTTTCTCTTTCGAGCTGCCCTTCCCGGGACAAGCATAATCTGTTTGCCATCAAGCCCAATAAATATGTTTGTGCGGGAGATGAGAGTCGTTTGGGGAGAGAGGCTGGGGCCTGGGAAGCAGCCTCTGGCTCCAACCTGCTTCTGGGCTCCCTGGCTGGTCTTTGTGTCCTTGAGTCTCTGTGGAGGTGGGAGCCACTGCCTTGGAGCTGTGGTCTGGTGGCCCATGCAGCAAATGCAAATCCAGGACTACTATTAAATTTGAATTTCAGATAAATAAGGCATTTTTAGCACATGTGTAAGTATGTATCATGCAATGTATGCTAAAAAATTATTCATTGTTTATCTGAAATTCAAGTTTAATTGGGTGTCTTGGATTCTCAGTGGTATCAGCCGCCAGGACTGCCCTGCACACAACTCCAAAGGCAGGTTCAGACATACCGGAGGGTGTATTCATCTGTCCGGCTGCCTTAACAATGCAGACTGGGGGCTTAAACAAAAGAAATGTATTTTCTCACAGTTCTGGAAGCCGAAAGTCGGCCAGGGCGGTGTCGGTTTCTCTGCGGCCCCAACCCTTGGCTGTGGACGGACGTCTTGTCCCTGTGTCCTCACATCCTCTTCCCTGTGTGTGTCTGTGTCCTAATTTTCTCTTCTCAAGGACACCAGTCAAATTGGATTAGGGCCCACCCTAATGACCTCATTTTAACTGAATTACTTCCTTAAAGGCCCTATCTCTAAACACAGTCTCTTTCTGAGGTAGTGGGGAATGGATACAATTTAGCCCATAAAGTGGGAGTGAAACCATCTCCCACTAGAAAGCCCCTCTGGGGCTCACAGCAGGGCAGACCCAGGAGGCCGCCCCTTGCCTGTCCAGCCACCGCTGGTTCCCAAGGCCGGGCCCTGAGCAGGCACAGAGTGAATCACTTGGAATAGGTCAGATGCCACCCATGCTGTCCCCTGACCTCCACTCTGTGCCAAGGGCCCTCAGCAGCTCTACAGGGCGAGCATAATCGACCAAGACGCACAGAGGAGGAATGAGGCACAAAGAAGCACAGCAGCAAGTCAGGGGCAGCCCCAGGTCTACTGGCAGGTCTCAGGCTCCAAACCCAGGACTCTTCCTCTCCACCCTGGTCCCCCCCATTCATGCTTTTAATCTTGTCAGGATCCAAATAAGCAGTGCGCTTGTTCAACCCAAGTGAATCCCCTTTGCAGGACATCACGCCTAACAGAGCTGAGGTGGGTGATTCGGGTTCACAGCCCAGAAGGCCATGGCAGCGGCCTCCTGGGAGAAGAGTCCTGAGCCTTCCTCAGACAGGGTGCCACCGTTTCGGAGGGTTTTCTGGAAGAGCAGTCACAGTTGGAGGCTCGACAGGGTAAGACAGACCTGAGTTCAAATCCCTGCCCAGTGACTTGCCAGCCTCCTAATCTTGGCACTTTCCACCACCCTGGGCCTATGTCCCCACCTGCTAGATGCCTGCGGTAGGATGAGATTTGACACATTAACCAAGGTGTGTGTCCCTCTGCTGTTTTCCAATGTTCCTCAATCCTGCGCCACACATGGGGAGCTCTGTGTTCCTCAGACCAGGAATCTGGGGTAGGACAGTTCTCGATGCCTGTACCCCAGCCCTCTCAAACTCTTCCCATGTGACAATCAGAAATGTTCCCCACCCCATGACCAAATGACCCTGGAGGGGACAGTCCCTGTTAGTGGCTTGCAGTCCCTACTGCTCGGGGGATAGGACGTCTTAGCAGGAGCCCAGACAGGGTAGAGAAAGGGGGCTCTGCCTCAGGCAGGGGCGAGGGCTGGAAATAACAGCAGCATCCAGAAAGGTTTACGTGAGCCCAGGAGGCCCCAGCTACACAGTGAAGGCGCAGAGGGCCCAAGACTTTCAGCAAAGGTCAGTGGGGCCATGGCATGTATGCATTAGAAGATGTGGGACCAGATGCCTGTGTGACAACTATCAATCACGGGTTTTTAGTTTTGTTTTTTTGTTGTTGTTGTTTTGAGACAGAGTCTCACTTTATGTCCCAGGTAGAGTGCTGTGGCATCATAGCTCACAGCAACCTCAAACTCTTGGGCTCAAGTGATCCTCCTGCCTCAGCCCCCCGCCCCCCACCAAGTAGCTGGGACAACAAGTGTTCACCACAATGCCCAGCTAGTTTTTCTATTTTTAGAAGAGATGGGGTCTCGCTTTTGCTCAGGCTGGTCTCAAACTCCAGAGATCAAGCAATCCACCTGCCTCAGCCTCCCAGAGTGCTGGGATTACGGGCATGAGCCACCACTCCCAGCTAAATCATGTTTTTTATTTTTCTGTATTTTATGATGGTTTGACATTTGGGGGGCCTCGTTAATCCTGAAGGAACTGCCTCCCACAGCCAGCTAATTCTTAGTGACAACATGGCTCAGCGCCTGTAGCTCAAGTGGCTAAGGCGCCAGCCACATACACCAGAGCTGGCGGGTTTGAATCCGGCCTGGGCCTGCCAAACAACAATGACAACTACAACCAAAAAAAAAATAGCTAGGCATTGTGGCAGACGCCTGTAGTCCCAGCTATTCGGGAGGCTGAGGCAAAAGAATCACTTAAGCCCAGGAGTTGGAGGTTGCTGTGAGCTGTGATACCACAGCACTCTACCAAGGGGCTCTGTCTTAAAAATAATAATTCTTAGTGACAACAAATAACAGGCCTTTCACATGTGAACCCACCAGCCCAAACTCCACATCTCCCACACCCTGTTATCCAGCTCTCACAGCTAAGCCAGTATTCCCCGTGACCTAAATCTCCCCAGGGCCAGGTACTAGACAACTGGACACCACCCTCCCAAACACAGCTCCCTGACATTCCTCAGACTACTCGCGTAATCCAGGCCTGCACTTGCCCCTGGTTCTTACCAGGCCCGTTCATTCCCTCCCTGGGAACCACAGAAGGCTATGGCCCTCCAGGGCGTGGTGTGCCCCTTTTGAGGGGGATGTAAGTGACAAACACTCTTTCAGTGGCCTCGACCTCTCAGTGTCTGCTGCTTTACCATCCCTGATTCAAACAAATCCCTGGTGTGTTTTCTAACCAGCACCACCTCCTCCCCCCCATGTCTGGGCAAAGGGGCACCGGAAAAGGACTGATGTCTACCCTCCCCCGCAGCAGAACAAGCCTGGCAAGAGGCATCTCGCTCAGCAGAGGGTGGACAAGCAGGGCCCTGGAAGAAGGTGACCAGAGCAGGCAAGGAGTGGTGGGGGAGAGGGGCTGAGCCAGCTGCCATCCGGCCTGATGTGACCCAGGACACCCCAGGCCTCAGCATGGCTTTGCACCTCCCCCAAGTGAAGCCCGAGGACCCATCCGCTGTCCTTAGCATTTCCCTGCTGTCTCTGGCCAGTTGTTTGGATCTGACAGAGGTGGATGGACAGAGCCAGAGCTGCCTTAGGTCTGAGACCAACTCTGCTGTTCTTGAGCTGTGTGACCTTGGGCAAGTTACCTCTCCCAGTCTCTGCTTACTCCTGGGTAAGATAGAAGCAATAGTCTTCTTTCCTGGGGAAATTAAGTACATAAAAATTAAGTCAGCAATGATGATGATTAGAGTCCCCAGATGCATTTATTCCAATGAGGGTAAGGCATCCCCACTTCCTACTCACACCTGAGGCTCTGTCAAGGCTACCATGGAAATGAGAAGATTCTAAAGCATCAGGGGCCACCTTGTGTTCCGAGACTTTTCTTCTGCAAAATCTCTGGATTTCTAATGTGACAGCAAAAGTGCCCTGATCATAGCAGTTTTACAGTATGCTGGGTATCTGGGTATTGTTACTCACGGTAGTTACCACATTGTACCACAGCTTTTTTTTTTTTTTTATAGAGACAAGGTCTTGCTCTGTCACCCAGCCTGGTGCAGGTTATAGCTCACTGCAGCCTCCAACTCCTGGGCCCGAGTAATCCTGCCTTAGTTTCCCAAGTAGCTGGGACAACACCATGCCTGGCTTATTTGTCTTTTTCTTTTTCTTTTTTTTAGAGATGGGGTCTCACTATGTTGCCCAGGTTGGTCTCAAATTCCTCGTTTCCCACCTCAGCCTCCCAACATGCTGAGATTACAGGCATAAGCCACTGTGCCAGGCCCCTTTGCCCATTTTTTTTTTTTTTTGAGACAAAGCCTCAAGCTATCCCCCTGGGTAGAGTGTCATGGCATCACGCTCACAGCAACCTCCAACTCCTGGGCTCAAGCAAGTCTCCTGCCTCAGCCTCCCAAGTAGCCGGGACTACAGGCACCCGCCACAACGCCTGGCTATTTTTTTGGTTGCAGCCATCATTGTTGTTTGGCCGGCCTTGGCTGGGGATTCGAACCCGCCACCTTAGGTGTATGTAGCTGGTGCCTTAGCCGCTTGAGCCACAGGCGCCGAGCCACCTTTGCCCATTTTTTAATCAGGTTATTTGGTTTCTTGCTCTTGAGTTGTTTTGAGTCCCTAATATATTTGGATGAAAGGCACCCACGGGGACCTCCCTGAACTCACACTCCAAAAGGAGCCAGACTCGGGGCACAAACTGTTCCCCAAGTGCAAGAACAACCAAGACTGCCCTGCTCGGGGAGAGGGCCACAGGTAAAACATTCACTGAGCTGTGCACGTCTCTACCTTACACTATGGAAGTTATACTCCCAAAATTCAAAAGTTAGGCGAAATCAAAATAGTCATTAAAAACATCCACGTCACACGAACTCACACATAGTATTAAAATGCATAAACACACATGCCCAGAAACCAAAGTGTGTAAAGCCTGGTGAAATCTGAATCTGGACCTGTCTGCTTAACACTCGTGCCCCGTCGGTTTCCTGGTTTTCATGTTGTACCACAGTCATGCGAAAGGGCACTTGGGAAGGAGCTAACTAAGGGGTACCCAGGATTGCCCATACTACTTTCGCAAATTCCTGTAAGTTTATCACTACTTCAAAATAAAAAGTTGTTTTTAACTTAAAAACTAGAAATATATTTAAGAAATCACAACCAAATCTTTATTTACATAACATTTATCAGACTCCAGTGAGAATCTAAAACGCTCCATGGCACCAGGTTGAACTCTGAAAGGTAAATATGATTATAAACTCAAAGAACATCTTCTGTGTGGGAAAGTTGTTAATATATAAGATTAATTGGCAGTAGTATAAAGAGGTACGCAGAAAAGGTAATAAGACAAAAACTAGGCTCAGCGACTATAGCTCAACCGGCTAAGGCACCAGCCACGTACACCTAAGGTGGCGGGTTCGAATCCCCAGCCCGGACCCGCCAAACAACAATGACGGCTGCAACCAAAAAATAGCCGGGCGTTGTGGCGGGTGCCTGTGGTCCCAGCTACTTGGGAGGCTGAGGCAGGAGACTCGCTTGAGCCCAGGAGTTGGAGGTTGCTGTGAACTGTAATGCCACGGCACTCTACCCAGGAGGATAGCTTGAGGCTCTGTCTCAAAAAAAAAAAAAAAAAAAGACAAAAACTAACAAATATCAGGCAAAGTAGTAATTGAGTACCTTAACTAGCTGTAAAGTTTTCTGTCCTGACCCCATAACTAAAAAAGTTCATTATCACTATCCAATCACATGCATCTGTGATGGGAAGATTCGTTTTTACTTACTTTTAGAATACCTTATTGGCTTTCTATATTTCTTAGTATTATTAATTAATATGTTGGTTTCTGTACTTGATGATCCAAATGAAATAAAACCAAATGGGCTCGGCGTCCATTGCTCAGTGGTTAGGGTGCCAGCCACATACACTGGGGCTGGCAGGTTCGAACCCAGACCGGGCTTGCTAAACAACAATGACAACTATAACAAAAAAATAGCTGGGCGTTGCAGTGGGCGTTGCAGTTGAGTCCCAGCTACTCAAGAGGCTGAGGCAAGAGAATTGCTTAAGCCCAAGAATTTGAGGTTGCTGTGAGCTGTGATGCCATGGTACTCTACTGAGGGCGACACAGTGAGACTGTCTCAAAAGAAAAAAAAAATGAAGACAGCTGCTCCCATGACTGTGACTCCAAGAAGAGGCGAACCTGTCTGCCTGTCCAGTGCCCCTTGTTCCCAGAGTCTGGTGGAGAAAAGACAGCTTTCTGTTTGAACAAGTGAGTCTCACCTCTGTTGACCTCTTGGGGTGGGGGCCCCAGACCTGGTATCTAGCAGGCAGAGCTCCCCAGAGGCCTGGCTGTGCCACTGCCGGCCCCTTCCCCATCCCCTGGACCAAGAACCTACCTTCTAGGCACTGACAGTTAACCCGCAGGGAGGGGAAGACACCTGGGAGCAGAAGAGAGCAGGGTTGGCCCGGGAGGCAGGCCTGGGCGACTGGCTGCTCGGGGAAGCTATGGCCAGGAAAGACACGGTGCGTCTGCAAGGGTCCCCTGATACAATAAAAGATTATCAGCTAAATAAAACAAGAAGTGACTGGGGCCACTATGCCCTGTTGGATTGAAATCGTGTGAGCAAAGTGGCTTTCTCTGGGAGATTTATTTCTTGCTCTGGCTTCAGGCAGCCAGCCCAGCCAGAAAGAACAGGGCTGGTCTCCCTCCTCCATGGGGTGGGGGGTGGGGGGACTTTATTTAATCTTCCAATGAGCTGGAACAGGGAAGACGGCATGAATGGACATTAATTCTGAAACAAATTATTAAAGTGAGATCTGGGATTCCGGGAAAGCCATCTACCCCCTGCCTGTCTATCACCTCCCTCATGAAGGCCATAAAATCCCTCCTCTCCTCTCAAAACCCAACACCAGGCTGACCAAGTCTCCCACTTGGGTGGAAGAGAAAGGCTTAGAACTGACCCATGCCCAGGGCCAATGGAAGAGCGGGCCTCGCTGGACTGCCCGTGCCCTCCAGCCTAGGCCACCTGCCTCCTGAATCTTAGCCCCTGACAATGACCCCATGTTTCTTGTTTCCTTGTCACCTGTATTTGTGCTCAAGGATGATCTGAGCAAAGACGCTGCCTCTTCCATGTGGGTTCAACCCCCATCTATCTCCACAACAGGGACCTTGGCCCACCTTCCTCACACCTCACCCAGCCCAAGCTAAGCCCCACTAAGCTGTACGGCATCTCACATGTCCCTGCCAGGCCCTGAGGACACAGGAGAAACCAGACCCAGTGCCCCAGAGGCCAGCTGGGGAGGGAGGGGTAACCGCTGAGAAGAGGGCCCACAGGCACAGGCTGGCACACAGGGGAGGAATACAGCTGGCTGAGTGCAGGGGTGGCCTCAGGGTGCTGCCAGGGAAGACCCTGCCCTGGGCACTAGGACAAGGAGGAGTACACCAACTGGACCAGGACATTCTGAGAGGAAGAAGCAGCATTTGTAAAGGCCTGAAGGTGGACCGTTAACCTGTGCATTCAGAACCTGGAATGGTAACAATAATAGTTAACATGCATTGAGCACATACTGTGCACTGGGCCAAGCACTCCCTATATGCACACTAACTTTAATCTTCCTGACAATCCTATGATGTGGGGATTATCATTATTCCCATTTTTCAGATGAGGAGACTGAGGCTCAGAGGCCCCAGTGCCTAACAGAGTCAGTATAAAGGAGGGCCAGAATCCATCTCAGGCCTCTCAGACTCCAGAAACAATGCTCCTTGCCCCAACCATACTCTGCCTCCCAAGGACCAGATCCAAGCCTCCCCCAACCCAGTGCTCGCTATGGGGGGCCCACAGGCTTCAAACCCAGTCTGCTCTCCTGACCAAAACACCAGGGAGCTGAGGCCTGGACAAACCTGCCCACCTGTCCACCTGAGGCACTTGGACCCTCTGTCCTTCCCTGGCCCTTCCTGTCCCAAGGTGACAGTGACTGGGACACTCTAGGCAGCCAAGCCCTCCTTGGCTTGGCCAGGCCAGCGGTTCTCAACCTGTGGGTTGCGACCCACAGGAACTGTGTTAAAGGGCCGCAGCATTAGGAAGGTTGAGAGCCACTGGTCTAGGCTGATGAAAAATGTCCTTTTTTCCATCTTCAGAAAATTGGAGAGTGATGACTTCTAGTCATCACGTACCTGGCCTCACATCCTTCTGTCCATGATCCTGTTGCTGACTGCTGTCAACTGTCCCTGTTTCAGGGAAATTGAGGGTGGGGGTGAGGTCCCCACCTCCCCATCTCTGGCCTCCTCATCTCCATGCCTCCCACATCTGACCTTCTTGGGGGGTGTGGCTCCCAACCCAAGCAGGGTGGACACAGAGGACGGCATCAAAAAGGTTTGAGGGATGCTGAAGGCCTAGGGGTTGGCACTTTTCTTCATTCAGTGGGAGTCACTTATTGAGTGCCTACTCCTTCCCGGGACCCAGGCTAAGCATTTTGTGTCCTGCTTCCATGGAGCCCAAGCTTCCAGGGGCTGGGCACTAATTATGCAACATTTGATTTCCAGAAGGGCAGTACCAAGAGCTAAAACCTCAAGAATGAGCCAATAAGGGCCCCAAAAGTTTATTTATTTATTCTTTTATTTATTTTTGTGTCTCACTTTTTTCTCAGGCTAGAGTACCATGGGCTGAGTCTAGCTCACAGCAAACTCAAACTCCTGTGCCTAGACAATAAAAACCACAAAAAGCTGAGCACTTGGGAAGAAGTGCGTTAACCGTGACCTCTGCCCTTCTTTTCACTGTGTCACTTCTTCCATGTGGGCACCAGGCCCACCTTGCTGCCCAAGCTACTTGGCACGAGTCAAACTTTTCCTCACTCAGGACCCGGAGGCCTCCCTCCCTTTGTCTGGGATGGGATATGGAGTCTTTCTTGATAGCTGCAATTATCTGGAAATAATGCCAATTCCCAGTGACTCTATTCTTCCAGTTGCTCTCAGGGCTCTCTGTCCCCATGGCCCTGTGTCCTCCATCCCCATCTTCCTCTGTTAGGGGCAGAATTCCTGGGAGACACTAGCAGCCCCAGTGAGTGATGGCAGCCACACTCCAGTGATCTTAGTCCTTCTGTACCACCTTGAGGGGTGTGAACAGTGACTAGCAAGAGCTTCCTGGGACTGGGTTCAAGCCGAACAGGACTCCCTTAGACAGGCACACATGAAAACATAACATCATGGCTCACACATGCCTGGCCCTTTCTGGGTGCCAGACCTGGGGCCGAATGTTTTTATACCCCACAACTCATTATTGGGACATGGGTACTCATATTACTGTCCCTGTCCTGCGGATGAGGAAGCGGAAACTCAGAGAGGGTGGGATTTGCCTGTGGTTACACAGCTAGGACAGAGAAGAGTCCTGATTCATGCTCCAAAGCCTGTGTCCCCAAGTACTCTCCCCCAGGCCTGGCATTTCCAGGGTGGAGGGGCTCAGAGGAACCCAGCTCACCCAACATGTAAGGAGTTGGAGGGGCAGGGAGAGGTCCTCAGGGCAGCTTAGGAACTCAGGACTTGGTGTAGCAGGCAACAAGGAGGTGTGTTTGGGTTTTAAGCTGGGAAGCTCAAGATCATGCTTGGATGTGAGAGCTGCCTGGCTGTCCTGAGGTGGGTGGATCAAAAGGAAAGACTCAAGGTAGAGCAGGCAGGAGGAGGCAGGAGGTAGCCCGAGGAGAGAGAGGGATGAGGAGGGACTGTGGGCAGAGGCTGCATGGATGTGACTAGGAGACATTGCTGGGCTTCTGCTTCAGTGACCTGTGGGGTGGGCACATGCCCTCAGAGGGGCGCAGAGCCCTGGGCAGCATCTCCTCTCCCTTCTCCAGGGTCCACCCCAATGATCACTCTACTCCTTCCCTTTCACCTCGGGATCCTCCCAATTCCTTGTGCCTTGGCTGGAGGTGGGGGCCTCTGTACCAACCAGGGAAACAGCAGCCCCCACCCTTGATCTGTGGTAAGGCAAGAACAGGATCCTGTGCCTTTGCACTCCTCCTCCCCACAGGCCCAGGCCCCCTCCTACCCCCGTCCCAGGGCTAAACCCTGCTCCCCCATCATTCCCTCTCTCTCTGTCTGTCATACACACGTGCACGCACACATGCACACATATACTTGGTGCCCACGGTGACAGCCATTCCTGCTGCTCCAGCCAGGTCTGCCATCCTATGCCTCAGTCCTTGCAATGATCTCAAAAGAGGAAGTGCTTGTCCTATTTTACACACAAGTAAACTAAAGCTCACAGAGGGGCAGTAGCTTGTCCCACTCACTCAGGGAGTTTTGTTCAGCGCTGGACCTCATGCTCCTCCCCCTCCCGGTGGGAATGCCCTGGCAATGTCTCCGCTATTCCCTGAACTGCTCACACCTTTCTCCATGGGAGGACAGAGAGAATGCAAACCAGTTCAAGTCAGGAGGGCTTTTGGGGAGTAGTGCCTGTGTCTCTCCCACATTGCAAGACCCCTTTGCAATGGTTCTTACATCTACCGCCATGACCCCCTTCCACTAAGTAACCTGATCATCAAAGAAGGGGGAGCTGGGGCTCAAAAACCAAAGGAAGAACTAGATAGCGCCAGAGTCCAGCAGGAAAGCCTCTGATTGGCCAGGAGTGGGTCACATGCTTCATCAGCGAACCAATCAGAGCACCAGAATGGTGCCAGGCCCAGGCCACACCCCCTCCCTGGGGCTTTGGCTCGCTGCTATAAAATGGAAGGATGCCCCCAAATCAAGTTACCTTGAGGCCTGTTTTGTTCAGGGTTTGGAGAAGGCAAACAGCCCTTTCAGATCACACAGAGCGTATGTGTGTGTCTGTGTCTGTTTCTGTGGGAGTGGGGTGGTGGGAAGATTGCCCCCACACCCTGTGGGAGAAAGTCCACATTTCACATTTCTATTTTTCTGGCCTTGAGGCCTCCAAGCTCTGGCTTCTGCAACACTGTCTTCCTGTCCCCTCTTTTGAGAACATCACATCCCTATTCTCATGCTAGCACAGATGACAAGTCCGGCCAGCTCTGGCCCGGGTGCACCCCCCCATATATGAGCCCTTGCTTGTGAGACTTCGGGGTGCCAGGAGCTCCTAAACTGGGAAGGAGCCGAAGGCAGGCAACCTGCAGACGCAGATAGCTGGCTAGCTTCGCCACCAGAGCGCACGTGCGGATTGTCCGCGGGGCCTGGAGTCAGGGACGCCCCCCACCCGCAGCTCAGAAGCCACTTTCTAGCCCGGTCCACATCCACGGTAGCGAGGGAGTCAACTGCCTTCTTTGGCTCCATTCTCCTCAAACAGAGATCGCGACCCTCTTCCGACTCAGGCTTCCCTTCGAGAAAGGCGGCAGGGACCGCGGAGGGTGGGATGTTAGCAAGGCCCGCTCAGGTTCCAGCCCCGGCCTCCCGGCCTGGCCAGCGCCCGGAGCTGCGGAGGAACAGGCGCGGGAACAAAGGCGGAGGGAGTCCCCTGCACTCGTCCCCGCACCAGCGCACCCACGGTGACCCCCATGGCACACCGCAGGTTACTCGGCCCTGTCCCCCACCCACGGCCACTCTGTCGACGAAGGTGGATCGGCTGCAACTGCCACTCAAGCACGGACTCCCGCGCACACGCGCGGCCACGCGGAACCCCTAAAGGCCTAGGGGTCCGGGCCAGAGTTTGTGGAGCCTTCGTAGCCGAGGCCCTGCGGTGGCAGCTGGGAGGCGGTGTAGGGCGAAGGGCGGCCGGCCGCCGAGGATGCCTACCCGAGTGTCCGTCTGGGCCTTGGCCTTGGCCCGGGTGAGAACCTGGTGCCCCAACCACACGCGTGGCCTCCACCAACCCACGGGCCGATAGCGGCGGAGACACACAGAGCAGTGTGCCTGCGCCCCGCGGGTCCCGGCTCTGCGCCACCCTCGGCCCAACTGCAGCCTCGTGGCGCCACCTACGGTCCAGATTCCGCAGGATTGATTCCCGGCCCCAGGACGCCCAGGGGGCTCCGTGGTGTGTCTGTCTCGCCTCTCTGTCTCTTCCTCTCCCTGGAGTGCCGTGAGGGCCACTGCCCACCGCAGTCTCGGCGCCGCTCTGCAGCAGACAGCGCTGCCGGTCGCAGTCCTCGCGCTCCGTCGTTGTGGAAGGGGAAGGGGGTGTTCGCTCTGTCCAGGGTCCTGAGAGCACGGCCAGAGCCCACACCTGAAGCCCTGTACCAGACTGGCCACCCCACTAACACGGGAAGGGACTACTTCCACATTTACAGAAAGGGAAACTAAGGCCCAGCCCCACAGCCAGAAAGTGGGGAAACTAGGGTGCACTTTGACTCTGGGATATGTGAAAATGGGGCACATGTGGGGCAGTTGGACCTGGTCTGCAACCTCCTGGGCCCACCTCCAGGTCACTGACCCTGCAGACATCCTCCCTATGCCACCTCCTCACCCCTGCCTCTTTCTCCACCCAAGCCCCCAGCCCTCTCCTGAGCCCCCACGTGCACACTTCTGTCTAACACTGTCCTGGATTCTTAGAGAAAATCACACCAGGAAGACCCTTGGAGACCAAGCCTTATTCCCCAACATAGATCCCAGAAATCAAGGCCCGGGTAGCCTCTTTGTCCTGGTCTGAGCTCTGCAGGCTGGTATGGTTGTCTAGACTTTGATCCTTCAGTCACTGCCCTCATCCTTTGCTAGGCACAGCAGGGACACAGCACCTAGTGCTTGAATGGATGACAAGGTGAGCACACTGAGAGTGCCCTGAATGTCCCTCCCGTGACCCTTAGCAAGTCAGCCCTGTGGGGTGGAATCCCACTCCTGTATTGTTTAACAACGGAGACGTGATCTGAGAAAAGCATTGTGGTGTGAGCATCGCAGAGTGCACTTACACACACCCAGATGGTGTGGTCTCTTACGTGGTGAAGCCTGTCATCCCTGGGTGCCATGCTGTGCTGCCAGAACTGCTGGATGCCGGAGGCCATTATAGCACAATGGTGAGGATGTGTGTGTAAACAGCTAGACAGAGAGAAGGCACAATAAGAATATAGCATTGTAAGCTCATGGGACCACTGTCATATACATGGTTCCTTGTTGATTGAAGCACTGTCATGTGGCACATGGCTGTGTTCTTCTTTCCTTCATTCTACAGACAAAACAGGTACTATGAGGCCAAGAGACTTGCCCAGTTCACAAGGCAGGTTGTGAGTGGCAAAGCTGAGGTTCCAGTCCTGATTTGATACTCATCTGAGCATGCCAGGGCCTGCTGGTCCAGTCCACAGCCAACAGCTGGAACCCAGGCTGGACAAGCATCATCAATGGCCCTGTGTCATGACTCAGCCTGGTATGGGTAGTGGCTGCCCACTCACACATTCATCACCTGGTGTGAGGTTCCAGCCCAAGACTGGGCCTTAGAGTCCTCAAGTGTCAGATGCCTCTATATTGACTCTCCACTTTACAGATTGGCAAACTGAGTCCACAGAGACACAGGGCCAATGTTCAGGGTCACACCGAGAAGCTACAGTCTAGGCTGCTCTATACTCAGGTAAGACAAGAGTCTAGGACTCAGAATCTTGGACCTATCTAACCCTCCAGGGCTGCAATCCTCACCCTGTACGATCAACAGCAATTCAGCTGGAGCTCTCAATTTGGGGTAGAGAAAGGAAATGGAAGGAAGAGACACCCTGGCACAGACAATGAAAAACCCAGAGATCACAGCTGAGATGAAAGGCTTGGCTGGGGACTGGGGAAGCCCCGAAGAGAAATTAGAAGTGAAAGAGATTCGTCAGGCGAGGCTTTCCGAGGAAGTGATATCAAGTGGGCTTTGTTTATTTATTTTATTTTATTTATTTTGAGACAGAATCTCACTTTGTCATCCTTGGTAGAGCACTGTGGAATCACAGCTCACAGCAACCTCCAGTTCCTGGGCTTTGGTGATTCTCTTCTCTCAGCCTCCCGAGTAGCTGGGACTACAGGTGCCCACCACAACACCCAGCTATTTTTTTGTTGCAGTTTGGCAGGTTTGAACCCACCACCCTGTGTATATGGGGCTGGCGCCCTACTCACTGAGCCACAGACGCCGCCCTCAAGTGGGCTTTAAAGTGTAAGTAGGAGTGTGTCAGTGGACAAAGGCAGGGAGGAGTATTTCAGGGCAAGGCATGAGGCTTAGTGGAAGCTTGGCTAATTTCATCCATAACTTGATAGTTAAGAGTATGGACCGGGTGGCGCCGGTGGCTCAAGGAGTAGGGCGCCGGCCCCATATGCCAAGGGTGGCAGGTTCAAACCCAGCCCCGGCCAAAACCTGCAAAAAAAAAGAGAGTATGGACCTGTGTACTAGACTGGAGCCCATGGAGAAAGACTGAAGACTATTGGTAGGGAGGGGTAGTATGGCTGGGGAGACCACCAGAAGTCAGACCATGAGGGTCCTTGAAGGTCAAGTTAAGGAACTTACCATCTTCCTGAGAACAATGAGAGCCATGGAAGGGGCTGGAGCCAAAGAGTAACCCATCTGATTTATGTTTTAGAAAGTGCCACTGGGCTCGGCGCCTGTGGCTCAAGCGGCTAAGGCGCCAGCCACATACACCTAAGGTGGCGGGTTCGAATCCCCAGCCCGGGCCCGCCAAACAACAATGATGGCTGCAACCAAAAAATGGCCAGGCGTTGTGGCAGGCGCCTGTAGTCCCAGCTACTTGGGAGGCTGAGACAGGAGACTCGCTTGAGCCCAGGAGTTGGAGGTTGCTGTGAGCGTGATGCCACAGCACTCTACCCAGGGGGATAGCTTGAGGCTCCGTCTCAAAAAAAAAAAAAAGAAAGTGCCAATGAACAGGGGCTAGTGGCTTGAGATGGATGGTGACTGGGACTAGGAGCTATAACCCCAGCGCTGTCCCCAAATTGGTCCCCTTCAGTCCTAAGGCCTCTCACACTCAGCTCTGGGAGGATGAGGAGCCACCCTGGCCTAATAATGGGGCTGATCCCCAGACAGCCAGGCCCAAGCACCTAGACAGCCCAGGCCCAAGCACCTGCACCCTCAGAGAAAGACCCAGGGTCTCCCAAGACCAGATCTCTGCTTTCCTCAGAGCTGCCTGCCTTTCCCTCCCCCCGCCCTAGACACTAAGAAGTCTCCATTACAGAGAAAGGACAAGCAGTACCGCCATAATTTCTATTTCCTTCTAAATAGGACTGCTCCCACAAAACCAATTAAAGCACCTGCCGGGGATGGGGCTTTGTCAGCAAATTATTTCCAGGCTCTGCAGCCCGGAAATAAATCTCCAAAGGATGAAGTGGATCGTCAGATGAGGAGGGGAGCTCAGATGGGGGCCAAGCAGGCAGGGGGCAGGAGGCGTCCCTTTGGGTCCAGGCAGCCACAGGCAGGGTCTTCACTGTGGCCCCAGGACCCTAAGATTGGATCCCCAACCCCCCCACACACATACTTCTGCCCAAGAATCAATCTCTAAGGGGTTGACATCCAGCTCTATGGTGGAAACTCACCTGGAAAGCTGCTTATGGTGGAAATGACTTCCAGGGGAAGGGAGAAGCAGCCTGGGCATCTCCACATCCTTGTCCTCAATGCCAGCCTCTCTGCAGCCCCTGGCTGCTTCCCCATCGTGCGAAGCAGGTGCAGACAGTCTCAGTGGGGATCATAAGGCTGAGGCTCCTAACTCACTGAGGGAACTTGGGCAAGTCCTTCTCTGCTCTGGGCCTTGGTGTTCCTGTCTGTAAAATGAGAGTGGGGGCTTTGACCAACTCTCCTCCCATATAGCAGCTGCCTATGATATCCCATACGGCCTCCTGGTTTGCCCTGGACTGGACCTTCCAGGATACCTATGAACTCTCTTCTTGGGCAAAGACTAAAATCAAGGGGTGAGGGGGACCGCTCATCCAGTGCAGCTCCACTGTCCTCAGGAGCTCACAGCCTGGGAGAGGGCATGAAGGGGCTGCAGGAGCCCTGGGTGAGGAGGTGGGCAGAGACTCTGGCATAGAGAGGAGGGTCCTGGGAGCTAAACTTTGAAAGATGAATGAGGGGCAGCTCCTGTGGCTCAAAGGAGTAAGGCACCAGCCCCATATGCCAGAGGTGGTGGGTTCAAACCCAGCCCTGGCCAAAAACTGCAAAAAAAGAAAAAAAAAGAAAGATGAATGAGAGTTCACCAGATTTGAGGTATCATTCTCCCAAAGGAGAAATTATTCTTATTCATGTCACATCTCTGTGAGAGCTATAGAAAGGCACCCTTACTTCCACTTTACTCCCATCTCTAGGAAAACTGCGACTGGGCGTCCATAGATCAGTGGTTATGGTGCCAGCCACTTAAACCAGGGCTGGTGGGTTTGAACCCAGCCCAGGCTGACAACTGCAACAACAACAACAAAAATAGCTGAGTGTTGTGGCAGGAGCCTGTAGTCCCAGCTGCTTGGGAGGCTGAGGCAAGAGAGTAGCTTGAGCCCAAGAGTTTGAGGTTGCTGTGAGCTGTGACGCCACGGCATGCTACCAAAGGCAACATAGTGAGACTTTGTCTCACCAAAAAAAAAAAAAAGAAAACGAAAGAAAGAAAATTGTCTAACTTTGGAAAGTCTGCTGTCTCTGATATAAACAGTGCCCTTAGGATGGTGCAGTGCATAATTTGGATAACTGCACTGCAGCTCGAGGAGAATCAAGCCAAAAGGGGCAAGGAGCTGCTTATCCCCCTAGCCTTGAGAGGAACTGAGGGGGATGAGAGCTGCTTCCTGTCAGTGGACAGGTAGGAGGGGGCTGTCCCTAAGACATCAGATGTGTCCCATCCCAAAAATTGCAGATTCAGAACTTTCAAAGGTCCCAGTTTGGACCACAACCCTCAAAAGGTGGCTGACACTGACCCTGGTCTAGTGACACACCATCCACTTACTTTGCCCCATGAATTCTCACTCAATCCTGCAACAGGGTACAGTGGAAGAACTGAGGCAGCTAGAAGTGTCCAGAGACTGTGTATGTGTGGTCTGAGGCAGCCACGCCCAGCAGGTTCAGATCCCTGCTCAGCCATACACAGCAGGTAACCTTTGATGTGGGGCAATCATGGTGCCCACCACAGGAGGCTGGTGAGGGTGGAATGGTCACCCAGCCTCCAGCACTCAGCCACTGCACCGCGACCATGGCGAGGGCTCACTGTGTGCTGCAGTCATCCCCAGACTGCCAGGCCTGCACCTGCTCCTGGCTGTACCCCCTAGATCCACACTGCCACTCCCCACCCCCTCCGTGAGCCCAGTGAGGGGCTAGTAAGGACTTGCATGGCTGAATCCACACAGTAGGTATCCTCATCACCATCACCCCTGCAGTAGCTGAGACTCAGGGCACTCCCATGTGGTAGGACAGGATTGGC
The DNA here is from genome assembly GCF_000181295.1 of Otolemur garnettii. Lineage (NCBI taxonomy): Eukaryota > Metazoa > Chordata > Mammalia > Primates > Galagidae > Otolemur > Otolemur garnettii. Next base: position 28,254,050 of record NW_003852409.1, on the reverse strand, counting down.
ACCCAGGCCCCTCTGACTCCAAAACACAGAGGCTTAAGCCAATTCCCCAGGTGTCCAGAAGGGAAAATGTGCCTTGAATGCACAAAGGAGGTCAGGCTTGGCCAGAGGAGCTTCCAGTGCAGGGGGAATAGGGAGGCAGGAAGGTCACAGGAGAGGCAGGAACTTCCCAGCCCCCTCCTCCCCCCACCCCCACCCCGGCCAGTGGCGGCCGTGCACTAAGTGCTGCCATGGGCCCTAGTGCAGGCGTGCTGATCTGCAGGCCAGAAGTCTGTGTCTCCTTGAGGGGCTGCAGGACTGAGGTTCCAGTGGCAGCAGCATCACAGCAGCAGGGAGCAGAGCCTCCCTTCCCAGTGCCCAGCCTGTGGGCCACCGGGGACCCCTGGACACTGGCCCTCAATCCACAGCCACACCTCCCCAGGCCACTGGGACCTGTGCAGCCTGCTGACATTCTGATGATGATGATAAAACAATAGCAACACCGGTGACTGCAGCCTCTTGCCACATTCCCTGGGCCTCTGAATTAGCTGAAGGAGCCCGAGCAATAACCCCCGAGTTAGAACCCAGGGTGTTCCCATTTTATAGGGAAGAAAACTGAGGCTTGCAGAAGGGAAGCCCCTGGCCCAGTGTCACTCAGCTAACAGAGGAGGAGTCACTGTTTGAAGCCTGATAGGCCCTCTCCCAGGTTCACACTATTAATGATGGGTAATAGGGACATTTTCTCAGTGTCTCCCAGAAGCATTTTATTTGTTTGCTTATTTATTTTAAGACAAGACCTCCCGGCACTGCCTGTGACTCAGTGAGTAGGGTGCTGGCCCCATATACTGAGGGTGGCAGGTTCAAACCCAGCCCTGGCCAAGCTGCAACAAAAAAATAGCGTTGTGATGGGTGCCTGTAGTCCCAGCTACTCGGGAGGCTGAGGCAAGAGAATCACCTAAGCCCAGGAGTTGGAGGTTGCTGTGAGCTGTATGACAATGCCACGGCACTCTTCTGAGGAGGATAAAGTGAAACTCTGTCTCTGAAAAAAATAAATAAATAAAAGACAAGACTTCCCTCTGTTGCCCGGGCTAGAATACAGTGGCATTATCATAGCTGACTGCAGGCTTGAACTCCTGGACTCTAGCAACCCTCCTGCCTCAGCCTCCAGAGTAGCTAGAACTACAGGTGCGTTCCACCATGCCCAGCTAACTTTTCTTACATTTTTGAAGAGACCGGGTCTCTCTATGTTGCCCAGCCTGGGCTCAAACTCCTGACCTCAGCAGTCCTCCCACTTTGGCTTTGGCACCCCAGAGTGCTAGGATTACAGGTGTGAGCCTCCGCCTCTGGCCCCAGGGAGCATTTTTAATTTTGGCAGTTAATACGTTAATTTCAGATATGTCAGAAAAAATATATAACCAGCCCTTCAAGCCCAGCATTTTATGGATATTAGAGACAAACATAATTTTTTTTTTTGAAGCAAGAAAAATCCTAAATAAATGAGTAGAATAGTTGAAGCTTGTCATAGACCTAGAGAGCCCTTAGTGGGTAAGGCTCAGTGCAGTATCTTCTCCTCTGCCTCCTCTGTGTGCCGATGGCTGCACAGGAGCCCGGAGCTCTGGCAATAGACATGAGGCCACACATCAATCACTGCCTGAGGCCTGTTCTGTGCCAGGCCCTGCTGGGAGCCAGGGCATCTGGAGGAGCTCACCATCTAGAGATGACTTCGCTCCTGTTAAGGTGAGAACTGGGGCTCAGAGAGGGAGGCCACATGCCCATGGTCTCACAGCTAGTAAGGAGAGGTGTGGGACTGGGAGTCTGTCCCTGTACTGTCCCAGGCTTGGGAGAGGCTCGACTTGCTTGAGGAAGCTTCCCAGGCCAGCAGGGCCACCCCAGAGCCTTCCAATTAGTCCTGCACTCACCCAGCTGTGCAGGGCAGGGAGAGGTTGCACTTAGGATGTGTTAGTACTGGTGTTGGGATTTTTGAGTTTTGGGTTTTGGGGGGGTTTGAGATAGAGTGTCACTCTGTTGCCCCAGGCTAGAGTACATGTTGGTGTCAGCCTTGCTCACAGCAACCTCAGACTCCTGTGTTCAGGCAATCTTCCTGCCACATCTTCCTCAAGTAGGTGGGAGTATGGCTCCTGCTACAACACCCTGCTCATTTTTCTATTTTGAGTAAAGACAGGGTCTTTTTTCCTCAGGCTGGTCTCCAACTCCTGAGCTCAAGAGATCCTCCTGCTTCAGCCTCCTAAAATGCTAGGATTACAGGAGTAAGCCGTTACACCTTGTCTGTTGTTTTGTTTTGTTTTAAGAGACAGAGTCTCACCTTATTGCCCTCTATAGAGTGCTATGGTGTCACAGCTCACAGCAACCTCCAGTTACTGGGCTTAGGCAATTGTCTTGCCTCAGCCTCCCAAGTAGCTGGGACCAGAGGCACCTGCGACAATGCCCGGCCATTTTTTTTTTTTTTTGCTGTTATTGTCGCGGTTTGGCCGTGGCTGGGTCTAAACCCACCACCCTCAGTATATGGGGCAGGCGCCCTACTCACTGAGCCACAGGCGCTGCCCTGTTTGTTGTTTTTTTAATAACTTTTCTTTCTAACAATAGAAAAGACTGTAAAAAAGCCATACAGTGAAATATAGTGATAGGATCTGGATTTCAGAGCTTTGTGACAAGCTGGGGACATTGGGGCACATTATTTAGCTTCTCTGATCATTGCTGTCCTCATCTGCAAAGTGGAGGTATTAAGGCCTCCCTCCGAGGGGTGTTTCAAGGATAAAGTGAGATAATATGCATGTATCCGTCAGCATCCCACCAGGAGAACACACAAACAGGAGGAATTGGATACAGGGAATTGACTACTCAAGGGCCAGAAGAGCTGAGAGACCAGAAGGATGGGCTGTGACCCAGAGATTTTCATAGCAGGAAGCTACTCTGCTGCCTAGGTGGGTCCTGCCCAGAGCCTGGGAGGACCCACCAGAGGGGAACTGGGCTGCAGAGTAACTGCAACCACTGTCAACAGGCGTTCATGGAGCAGAGAGGGGGAGAAATACCCCAGCTTCTCCCTGCCTCCTGCTCAGCCTTCTGTCTCCCCCAGTGGAAAATGCAGCTCAGGGTGGGCCCTGGGACATAGAGCAGAGCAGGGAGGATGGAGCATGAATCTGAGGGTCTGCAGTGCAGTGGGAGGGCCCCAGTGGTAATTGGTCCTAATTTCTATCCTTTTTCCTTTAAACATGTATTGAAACATGTATTATTTTACTAATTCTTTACTAATTATTAGTTAGGACTATGATTTTCCCTCTCCCTTCCCTAGTGAAGACTATTTTGGTTGTGACAGGAACCCACTCCAGCCAAGCCAAACATTAAAAAGGAGAATTTAGGTTCAGCACCTATAGCTCAGCGACTAGGGGCCCGGCCACATACACCAGAACTGGCAGGTTAGAACCCAGCTGGGGCCTGCCAAACAATAATGACAATGATAACAAAAAAATAGCTGGGCATTATGTTGGGCTCCTGTGGTTCCAGCTACTTGGAAGGCTGACGCAAGAGAATCACTTAAGCCCAAGAGTTGGAGGTTGCTGTGAGCTGTGACACCAGAGCACTCTACATAGTGAGACTCTGTCTCAAAAAAGAAAGAAAGAAAGGAATGGGTCCCTCCAGGCTCCTGGTGTCTCCTGCTTCTGTGTGTGTGTATGTGTCTGCTCCCTGTAGACTGAGTCTAGGTCTCACTCTCTCACCCAGGCTAGAGTGCAATGGCATCACCATAGTGCACTGCAGCCTCAAACTCATAGGTTCAAGGGATCCCCTTGCCTCAACCTCCTGAGTAGCTGGGACTACAGGCTTGCACTACACACCTGGCTAATTTTTTTTTTCTCTTCTTTCTTTTTTTGGTCCTATTTTTTTATTTATTTTTATTTTTAGAGATGAGGTCTTGCTTTCTAGTCTGGTCTTTCTTTCTTTTTAGATAGTCTGACTCTATCACCCAGGCTAGAATGCTTTGGTGTCAGTCCAGCTTAGGGCTCAAACTCCTGGTTTCAAGCAATCCTCTTGCCTCAGACTTCTGAGTAGCTGGGACTAACAGCCACCAGCTCCAATGCCCCGATAACTTTTCTATTTTTAATAGAGACCAGGTCTTGCTCTTGCTCACACTGGTCTCAAATGCCCAAGTTCAGGGGATCCTCCCACCTCGGCCCCCCAGGATGCTAGGATTACACTTATGAGTCATCACATCCAGTGGCTAGTTTGGTCCTTAAGAGACCCTTCCACCTGGCCTCCCAAAGTGGTAGGCTTACAGGTCTGAACCACCATACCAGCCTGAATCTAAGATTTCTTAGGCCCTCTTCTAAATTCCCCGGGAAGGCACTCTCATTGGCCTGGCTTGGGTACCAGGGCCCATTCAATCCAATCAGCTGTGGCCTGAGGGGCGGGGACACGCGGCCATGGGAGCCCTCTACCCAAGTTGGAGGGGAGGGGCAGGGAAGCAGAGCCCTTGGACTTGTGAGCTGCGCACACCCTCCAAAATCTGTCTTGAAATACAGAGAGTATTCAGATGCACACTATTGTTTGAATTGTAAAAGTGTTTTAGACTTGCCTGTGGGTATCTCTTACCTGTTTTTCCGAGGTTGTGGAGGATCATACCGCACCCATCTTGCTTTATCAGTCATGGTTCCAGCCTGGGGATTTCCTCATCTCATCGAAAAACTTGTTAATTCCAGTTGTCCCTGGTTTTATTTTTAACATAATTAACCAAGCAGCAGCAAGCACCCTGGCCGGATGTTTGATGAATTCCTAGGAATTGCCCCTGCCAGAGCCCCTTTACTGCTCCCCTCCACCTTAGTGGGCAGTGACTGGCCGGGTTTGCTCAAACCGCTGCTCTTTCAAGGGAATCTGAAATGAGGGTTCCAGAAGCAAAGAGTAAGCTGCACCCCCCCTATTCCCCCTTTTCCGCGCCCCAGGAGTCTACAGACACAAGACAGAATCACGTATGACCACATGGAACTTCTTTTTTTGCATTTTGCATATCTGTTTGATTAATTATCTGATTAATTCTTATTCTAGACTCTAGTAATCCATGACAAAATTCATATAGGCAAAGGCTGGGCTCAACTAAATGGATCTATTCTCAACTGGGAGAAAAGGATTTTATTTAAACAAGCAAAGAAGGCAAAATAGATCAGAGTGGCCAGTGAGATGATGTTTTTTTCTTCCCCATTTTTATTATAAGACTTTTCAGAACATGGAGAAGTTGAAAGAATTGTACATGAACACCTACCTAGAATCACCAAGGAGTCTCACTTTATTTATCTTTTTGTTCTTTTTACCATTTATCTCTCTCTCTTTCTCTCTGTGAGTCTGCTCCCTGCACCCCCACCCCAGCACCTTAGCTCAGGAGGCAAAGTGTGGCCCCTGACAGCTTCCCCAGTCACAGACTGAATCTGTGATTTCTTTTTCTTTTTCCTTTTCTTTCTTTCTTTCTTTTTTTTTTTTTTTTAAGACAGGGATTTGGCTCGGCGCCTGTGGCTCAACCGGCTAAGGCGCCAGCCACATACACCTAAGGTGGCAGGTTCAAATCCAGCCTGGCCCGCCAAACAACAATGACAGCTGCAACCAAAAAAATAGCCAGACATTGTGGCGGGCACCTGTGGTCCCAGCTACTTGGGAGGCTGAAGCAGGAGACTCGCTTGAGCCCAGGAGTTGGAGGTTGCTGTGAACTGTGATGCCACAGCACTCTACCCAGGGGGACAGCTTGAGGCTCTGTCTCAAAAAAAAAAGACAGGTATTCACTCTGTTGCCCGAGCTGGAGTGCAGTTTGTCAATGGTTGTTGCAGCCTCAAACTCCTGGGCTTACTTATTGTTTATTATTATTATTATTTTACCTTTTCTTTCTTTCTCCATATTTTCTATCTCTCCCTCAGCCATTTGAAAGTGGCAGACATCATGACCTTTCACCTCCAAACTTCTTTCCATCTCCTAAGAATAAGGACATTCTTCTACTTAAGTTGTTATTTTACCTAAGAAAATTAACAATGAATCCATTGAAGTTTCAGAAGGACTAATTCAAATTTCATGGAGACTAATTACCAATGAGAAGCAATTTTGAAGAATAAATAACATATATTAAGTGTCCTGCAGAGTGCCTGGCCCACAGCAGGAACCTCATAGGTGTCAGTGTCTCCCAGCCCGAATCTCTCCCCCCTTAACTCCAACTGACTTTTCTCAACATGAGGCCATGTGACAGCCGCGTGCTCAGATCATGGGTGCTCCAGACTGGGTTCCTCAGCTCTCAACGGCAACCACAAGAGCAGGCTGGAAGGCAAGAGGTAAATTGCTGGAAACAAAAGACAAAGTCACAGGGCGCTGAATTTGGCCCTGCCAGCCTCCCACTCATGGCTCCAGGGCGGGGTTGGTCCAGCCAATGCCGCTCAGCGACGTGGCAAGCAGAGCCAGGCTCCTGGCTGGGGTCCCTCCACTTACCAGGGCAAGAGTGGGCTTTTTTTTTTTTTAATTGTTTTCAAAACAGATTTCATGTGGTCCCAAAATGAGACCATGATTGTAAATTAAAGTGTAATTAGCCTTTACGCTTTTATATTCATTAACTCTTCTCTGTTAATGATGCTAGGCTGGAGCAGAAACCCTGCATTATGAAACCACATCCAGGAAATAAAATAGTGATTTAGATAATGGCCACAATGTATTGCTACTTACACATAATTAAACAAATGCTCCATTTAAACTTGGAAACATGACTGAATGTTGATTAACCCTCGCCCAGCAATTCTGCTCGGGACTGGGGAAGGGGAGGCGCTGAGAGCTGGTCTGGAACGAAGTGTCTGGGCCTGCCACGTCTGGCCACCCTGCCAGCCACCCACATCCACCAGCCATCCCCGTACAGGGCCAGTGCAGGTCTCCTGCCAAGGAACATGGCATGGCCTCAGGGGCCAATGACCACCAGAGTTATCCTGGAACCACTTCAGACACAACCATCCTAAGTGACATAACCTGACGTGAAAGGACAGACACTGTCATTGTGATTCCACTTTCTTGCTCTAGGTCCCTAAAGCAGTTGAATTAGAGAGACAGAAAGTAGCATGGAGGCTGCGGGGGCCTCGGGGAGGAGGGAGTGGGGAGTCAGTGTTTCGTGGGGACAGAGTTTCAGCTTAGGATGATGCCAAAGTTCACACTTAAAATGGTGAAAATAATAAATTTTATATTATGTATATTTTACCACAATCTTTTTCAGTTTATTTAAAGCAAAAAAAAAATTTTTTTGAAGAAGTTGTCACACTCCAACTCAGCTGCCCAGTGTGGACAGGAAACTAATTTTGTTTGCCCTTTTTCTTTTTTTTTTTGAAACAGCCAGAATGAGATCCTTTATCTGTTTGCCCTTTTTCAAGTGTGTCTTTTCCAAATAGCATGCACCTTTGTTGGGTTCTTCCAGAAGCAGACCCAGGGTGAGGACTGGAATGTAGATGGTTAATTTGGGAGGTGATCCTGCGTTTAGAAAACAAGAAAAGGAGTAAGAAACAAGACAGGGAAGGGGAAGCAATGAATCAGGGCACACTGTGGGGCTGTTATTCACGGCTGCATAACAAATGATCCCAAAATCTAATAGCTTAAAACAACAATGACTCCTTGTCGCCTCTCATGATTTCTAGACTCAGGAATACAGACAGCAAGAGTAAATTATCTCTGCTTCTGGGGCCCCAGCTGGAGAACTCCGAGTCTGGGGGCTGCTGTCATCTGAGTGGCCTGCTCACACACCTGTCCTTTGGGGGACTTGCTGGGTTGATACCCTACTCCTGGTAGCTTGGGCTCCTCAATGTGGTGTTTGGGTTCCAAGGGCAAGCATTCAGAAGGGGAGAGAGAGAAAGAGAGTGGGTCCCAGGTGGAAGCCAAGTTGCCAGTATGACCAGCGTCAGGAGTCCTGCAATGTCACATCTGCCACCAGTTACGAAGGTCTGCAGGTTCCAGGATGGAGAAATGTCAATGGTCCACTGTGACAAGAGTGTGTGAGGAAATACAGTTTGTCACGGTTAGCAGGTGACATACCCCTGTGGGCGAGTGGCGCTCAATCCCACTAGGGGACTCTGAGAGAGACAGCGTGGGATTCTTGCCTCTAGCTTATCCTGTCTGAGAGGTTAGGGAGACAGAGCACTTTGGTTGAGGGCTGGACCAGGGGTGGGCCTTAAGTCTCTGACACCTCCAGCCTGTAGAATATTCTCTGAGCAGTCTCTGCTGTCAGAGAAAGCCCTCAGGAAAAGAGAGAGAGGGACACTGTGCCCCTCCATGTGTCCCCAGAAAGAAAGACTGGATGGGCAGGCACTGACAGTTTCCAGTAGGGAAGCCAATCTCTGGCAAGAGAATAAGGCCACTGCAATTGACTTAGATTAATCCAAATTTGCCACCCAGGCGCTGCATGGGCAGATGTAAAGTTGAGATTCTGTCGGAAAGGAAGGGAGAAGAGATGACATCCCTGAGTGCGCAGTCAGTAGCCTGCCACGCCAGTGTCTGCTGAGCATTCACTCGAGGCCAGGGACTATGCCACGTGCACAGAGATTGTGCCACTTGGGACTGCGTTAAACACGATGGAAAAACAGGTGTTGAAGATGCAGACTCTTCCTCAGGCTGGGTCCCTGCAGCACCCCGTAAGAGAGCCCTGCCCTTCCTCTATCTCATTCCCCACATCTTGGGATGTTACAGCAGTGACGAATTAACTTCTGTTGTGTTTAATGTAATACATGTTTGCTATATGTTATTACTACAGTGCAATCTACTCTAATATTCTACGAGTGCATAGTATTGGATTGAATTATCTGAAATTGCCATTTTGTAAATCAAAAATGGTCACATGTTAGCAATTTCAGACGATTCAACCTAAAACACATGACTCATTCTTTCGACCCTGGGCAGTGTTTGACCGTGTGCTGCCCCATCACTTATTTAACCGCTCTTTAAGGTTGTTTTGATGACCGTCTGTGTTGTTTCTATTTTTTGTCCTTACAAATAACACGGCAATACACATTCTCAAATATCATTATGCATTTCTATGAGTGCGTCTGTCAGATAGATCCCACATTTGGGGATTGCTGAATTGGTGCTGCACATTTAAAACTTTCATATATGGAAGGCTGAGGTGGGAGAATCACTTGGCACCAAGAGTTCAGGACCAGCCTGAGCCAAGAGACCTCATCTCTACAAAAAATAGAAAACTCAGGTGCAGGGGTGCACACCTGTAGTCCCAGTTACTCAAGAGGCAGAGGCAGAAGGATTGCTTGAGGCCAGGACTTTGAGGTAGCTGTGAGCTAGGCTGATACCACTGCACTCTAGCTAGGGGGATAGAGTGAAACCTGGTCCCCCCAAATAAATAATGATATATGCTGCTCAAATTATTCTTAAATATTTTTAATATGTATATACACATGTGTCATGTGTGTGCAGTTACAGGGCTCGGCGCCTGTGGCTCAAGCGGCTAAGGCACCAGCCACATACACCTAAGGTAGCGGGTTCAAATCCAGCCCGGGCCCGCCAAACAACAATGATGGCT
>NW_003852409.1:28228859-28244383 GCF_000181295.1 Otolemur garnettii | reverse complement strand
AGCTTGAGGCTCTGTCTCAAAAAAAAAAAAAAAAAAACTGATACAGGACTTGCTATGTGCCAGGCACTACTCTGTGTTTTTTACAGATATTAATTTATTTAACTCTCACAACAACTCCTACGAGGGAGGTATTTTGGGAGGGGGGACAGAGTCTCACTTTGTCAACCTTGGTTGACAGAGTGCTGTGGCATCATAGCTCACAGAACCTCAAATTTTGGGACTCAAGTGAACCTCTTGCCTCAGTCTTCTGAGTAGCTGACATTACAGGTGCCCACCACAACACTCGGCTAGTTTTAAAGATGGCGTTTCGCTCTTGCTCAGGCTGGTCTTGAACTCCTGAGCTCAAGCAATCCACCTGCCTTGGGCTCCCAGAGAGCTAGGATTACAGGTGTGAGCCACCCTGCCCAGCCTAGAGGTAGGTATTATTATTATCCCCACTTTATAGATGGGGAAATTGAGGCCCTGAGAGGTTAAGTAACTCGCCCCAGGTCTCACCACCAGCAAGTGGTAGAGCTGGGAGCTAAGCTCAGCCACTGTGGCTCCAGAGTCCATCCTCATGACCACCAGGTCCTGCCTCAGAGGGGGCCCCTCAGACTAAACTATGGCAGCTGGGTGAGGCCCCTGGGAACCCTGCTCTCTTTCCTTTTATATCATGCCAGGGGCTGCCATTGTGAGCACTGGGCACGCCCTGTAGGAGGGGCTTCACGGGCTTAATAAAGACAATATAAGAACCAATCAGCACAGGAGTCTTCCTCCTGGTCTCCCTCTCTCTGCGCAGACTCCGGTCTCCCTGAATCAGACCAAGCGTGAGTTCTGGCCCTGCCAACAGCAGCTCCCTGGGCCTTTGTTCCCTCCTCTGAGACGTGGCGATAATAATGGGGCTCACCTCACAGGTCACGAGGATAACACAAGAGTGGTATTAAGTGGAAGCACAATTTCAGTCATTTACCTAAGAATTTCTAGAGCCCTGACCGTGTGCCCCTCATTCTTTTTAATCCTGTTTTTAGTCATTTTGGCAAATTCCAATTCAACCAACCTCAACCCCGTATGAACAGCCGTGTGTGCCTTTGTTGAATTATTTCTAGCAGGGAATTTCTCACTGTGGAATTGCTAGGTGGAAGGGGAAGGTAATATTTAAGTAACATTTGATACTTGCTGCCGAATTCCTCTTACGAAGGCTGCGATGCCGCCCAGGCACCGGTCAGACTCTGCAAAGGCAGGACACGGAGACTCCTCTGCCTTCCCCTGCCATGGACACGAAATGAGGCCTGCGGACGGCAGGCAGCCGTCCTTACTGGCTGGTTCTAACCAGATCTGTCACATGGAAACTGTCCCCAGCGCAGAGCCAGGGAAACCCCGACATCGAGCGTGACTTGAGAGGAGTCCCCCTTCCCCCCTTGGTTGCATGTGGCTGTTTCCCTCCCTGCCCCCACCAGCTCACACACAGCGTAATGACCTTCAGCTGGAGCCCAGCCGGGCTGCGGGGCTGTCCTCAAACTTGCTAGATCAGGCTGGGAGCAGTGATGACCAGGAAGGCCTCTGACCCAACAAAGCCAGGCGAGGAGCTAATTGCAGGGGCGCTGGCCCCAGAGGGTGAACAGAGGCTGCTCTGAGGAGGCAGCAGGTACTGAGCCAGGAGCACAGACAGAGGGAACAGCACGTGGGAAGGCCTAGAAGTGAGAACCCAGGGCCTTGCAGTCACACTACAGAGGCTGGACCACACCCCCAGGATAATGGGAGCCATGGAGGGATATGGAGAAGTCCCTCTGCCACCTTGTAGACCGTGGACCCAAGGGGCTGAGCCCGGGATCAGGAACGAACTCGGGACCTATGTTTCTATTTATACCTCCTGGCAATGGCTACTTATATCTTCCGTTTCCACCATGAAGACTAATCATTCCCACACCTGAACAAGACCATCCTCCTTAGTGGTAGGCATCATCTCTAGGAAACAAAATGTGGGCACAGCCTCAGTGCCCATAGCTCAATGTTAAGAGCACCAGCCACATGCATGAACCTGGGGCTCTTGGGTTCAAACCCGGCCTGGGCCTGTAAACAACAGTGACAACAACAGCAACAAAAATAGCCAGGCATTGTGGTGGGCACCTATAGTTCCAACTACTTGGGAGGCTGAGGCAAGAGAATTGCTTGAGCCCAAGAGCTTGAGGTTGCTGTGAGCTGTGATACCACAGCACTCTACCGAGGGTGACATAGTAAGACTCTGTCTCAAAAAAAACCCAAAACAAACAAACAAACAACAACAAAAAAACCCCAAAAAAACACCTGGGCACAGGCTGAAGTTAGGGAAAAATAAAAAACTGGGCATTTCAGGCATGTGCTTGGGCTGCCCTCCTCCCTGCGTCTGCACAAGCCACGCCCTCTGCCTTAGTCCACAATCTGCCATAAAATACTATCGGAGACTGGGTAATTATAAAGAACAGAAATTTATTTTCTCAGAGTCTAAGATCAAGGTGCCAGGAGATTTGGTGTCTGGTGAAGGCGGCTCTCTGCTTCCAAGATGGTGCCTTTTTCACATGGCAGGAACAGGCAAAAGGGACCAAAGCTGTGTCATCATATGTCAGAAGAGACGGAGGGCAGGCAGCTCTCTGAAAGCCTCTTTTATTGGAACATTAACCTCATTCACAAGGGTGGAGCCCTCATGACTTAATCACCTCCTCAAAGGCCCCACCTCTTAAACCATCACCTTGAGGTTTAAGTTCCTGCGTTTGAATTTTGCAGTGACACATACATTCAAATCATCATACCCACCTGTCCCACTACAGACCCACTTGCCTCAGCCTCCCCCATATAGCTTGCTGCACGAAGTCCTTTGAAAGTCACCAGCCTGGGCTCAGCGCCTGTGGCTCAAGTGGCTAAGGCGCCAGCCACGTACACCTAAGGTAGAGGGTTCAAATCCAGCCCGGCCCGCCAAACAACAATGACGGCTGCAACCAAAAAATGGCCAGGTGTTGTGGCGGGCACCTGTGGTCCCAGCTACTTGGGAGGCAGAGGCAGGAGACTTGCTTGAGCCCAGGAGTTGGAGGTTGCTGTGAGCTGTGATGCCACAGCACTCTACCCAGGTGGACAGCTTGAGGCTCTGTCTCAAAAAAAAAAAAAAAAGAAAGAAAGAAAAAAAAAGTCACCAGCCTGGCCAGGCACAGTGGGTCATGCTTGTAATCCCAGCAATCTGGGACACTGAGGTAGGAGGATCACTTGAGGCCAGGAGTTGAAGACCAGCCTGGGCAACATAGCAAGACCCCATCTGTACAAGAAATAGAAAAATAAAAATAGCCAAGCATGGTGGTGGTACATCTATGGTCCCAGCTACTCCAAAGGATCAGGTAGAGGATCACTTGAGCCCAGGAGTTTGAGGTTGCAATGAACTATGATAATGCCATAGCACTCTAGTCTGGGTGAAAGAGCAAGACTGTATTGAAAGAAAAACACAGAAAGAAATGAAAGAAAGAGAGAGAAGAGGCCAGGCACAGTGGCTCACACCTGTAATCCTAGCACTCTGGGAAGCTGGGGCAGGTGGGTTGCTTGAGCTCACTAGGTTGAGACCAACCTGAGCAACAGTGAGACCCCCATCTCTACTAAAACTAGTCAGGTTTTGTGGCGGGTGCCTATAGTCCCAGTTACTGGGAGGCTGAGGCAAGAGAATCTCTTGAGCCTAAGAGTTTGAGGTTGCTGTGAGCTAGGACACCACAGCTCTCTAGCCTGGGGCAACAGAGTGAGACTCTGTCACAAAAAAAGAGAGAGAGGAAGGAAAGAGAAAGAAAAAATAAGGGAGGGAGAGAAGGGGGGGGGAGAAGGAAGGAAAAAAGGAAGGAAGGGAGGGAGGGAGGGAGGGAGGGCTAGTCACTGGCCAGCTGTGGACTTGCTTCCTCTAAGCTCCCAGCCAAGTCTCTTCCTGGGTTTGTCTAAGGGCCCTGAACACACTCACCCAGGTGTGCTGCAGTTGTCCAGGGATCAGCTCATCTCTGCTTCCCTCCCCGCCACCCTGCCCTTAGCCCAGAGCCCTGCAGGAAATGAGGGCTCCCTAACTGGGGCAGGTGCAAACCTCCTCTCTGTCTGACTTTCTCTCTGTGCTCCCAGGCCAGCCCAGTGCCGGGCACCAACAGGCCTTCATTCCTTCCCTCATACATTTGCCAAAGACACAGGGCTGCTCTAGTCCAAGCTTGGGTAGAATGGACCCAGTGCAGCATCAGTCACCCTGGAGGCCATCAGGCCTGCTTCGGGAGGTGCTGGGGTGGAGAAGCTCCAGACCCAGGAGTGGGCAGGAGTGAGGCAGTGGCATGCATCGGTGCCCCCAGGACAGCTGTTAAACTGAAAAGTCTGTTTCCCGCAACAGTTCCTGCCCATGAGCTTTTAAAATTGCAAGTAAAGCAGTGACCTTTACCTCTGAAGGTCCCAGTCTTCAGACCTGGTGACCAGCAGCCTCCCCAGGCCCATCTCCTGAGACTCTGCCATGAACCCGCAGAGGTGGCAGCTGCATAGGCAGTAGCTCCCTGGGGACCCTCTGGGGGTGCCCCTTGCATCCCTTCAGCAGCTACACACAGCCAGCTTCTCAGATAGTGCAAAGTCCCTTCTGGACCTTTCCCTCCTGGCTCCTCCCCCAGGCATGTCAGGCCCAATCTCCATGATAAATCCATATCCCATAATATCCAGGGTGGCCTTGCTCCCTGAGCAAACCCTACCTGGTATAGCTGTCAGCACCAGTGAACACTCTCAAGGATGGGAACCCCACATTGCTTCTCCAATCTGAGTAGATAGAGGCATTAAGGACCCTGCTGCTGGCTCAAGGGACCTGGGGGTCCATGGCAGGCAGCAGTGAAGCAAGCGCTTCAACCCTGGAGTGAAGGCCCACAGAAGGCTCTGAGCAAGCAAGTAGCCACTATCATGAGATATGTCACTGCAAACAAAGGGTGCGAGGAAGGTGGGGCTGTTTGGTTGCTTCTAAGTGCCCTGGACACGGAGAAACACCAGCTCAGGCCTTTGATATCCCAGATCAAATTCTGAGTGAAGAGCCAGCCAGTGGCCTGGAGACCTTCTAGTGGCCCCTCCTGAGGGGCCCCACTTCTCCTTGCTTCTAGAACCACATCCAAGACCTGACAGGCTTCAGGGGATTGAACACAAAGTGGGACCCAAGAGGAGGATCACAGGCAGTGAAAGGATCGTAAGATGTTGCCAGCGTTCACTGACAGCGTTCACTGGCACGCCCCGAGGGTGTCACTTTGGGGCAGAGAGAATAACATGTTGGAGCTGGCTGAGTTTGAGGATGAGGAGGGCCCTAAGCAGAGAGTCTGGATGCATCCTTGTTTGCTCAAGCAGCTCGGAAGGGCTCCACAGGTTTTTTTTCTCAAATGAACCCAAAAGTTGATTTACACCAAGTGATGCCAAAATTCCCTTAGTATGGTGTAGAAAAATGTACTGAAAAGATTAACGAGATTGGATTGTTGGAATAGACATATAATTTAAGAATTTCTTGCCAACCCCCTGGCTATGTCTACTGCTGGGGGAAAGGGCAGGAAATGGAATTGATTAATTAATTGATCAATCAATCAATCGTGGTGACCTCAAAATAAATGGGCAGACTGATAAAATCTTAGTTTGTATACACAGAAAAGTTCTAGAGCTGGAAAACAGAAATCTTAATATCATGAGCCCCTCCACCAAGCCCAGACTGAGCAGTTTATAGACTCAGCGCTCTCGGGTGAGAAGGGAGACTGTGTGCCCTCTGGAGGGGTACCCTAAAGTGTATGTTATGAATCTTCCTCCTACCTCCCCTCAAGGGGACCTGAGGTTGTTTACCAGGGTGACTATGTGTTACAAAAAGGGAAATAGGGTGACATCTGTGGCTCAGTGGTAGGGCGCCAGCTCCATATACCAAGGGTGGCAGGTTCAAACTCGGCCCCGGCCAAACTGCAACAACAACAAAATAGCCAGGCGTTGTGTTGTGGTGGGCACCTGTAGTCCCAGCTACTTGGGAAGCTGAGGCAAGAGAATCACCTAAGCCCAAGAGCTGGAGGTTGCTGTGAGCTGTGATGCCACAGAACTCTACCAAGGGCAACAAATTGAGACTCTGTCTCTTAAAAAAAAAAGGGGGGGAAATAACTGGATATTTTAGGGTATCTCTGACCTGAGACTAACTAATTCTAGGACACCCAAAATGCCACAGTGGTCCAGTCCAAATAAGGGCTTCTGGAGCTATTCTGGCTATCTACTGCTGCTCCACACACCACAGCCATTTCTTTACTTCTTATCTTAGGCATCTGGAGTTCAGGCAGGGCTCAGCAAGAGATTCTCCTGTTCCTTGTGGTGCTCACTGAGATCACTCAGTGGTACGCAGCTGGTGAGAAGCTGCTCTGGAGGGCCCAGGACAACTTTTCTCACTTATCTGGCAGCTTAATAGGGCTGGCTGGAAGGCTGGGCTCACTGGGACTGGTGACCAGCATGGTGGTGCCAGAGTAGTCAGACTTAGTGACTCAGGGCTCTATGAGCAAGTGTACTGGCACACAGGTGGAAAATGGAACACCTTGTATGATGTAGCCTCAGAAACCACATGGTGTCGCTTCTGTTACACTCTGTTGGTCACAGCAGTCATAAACTCACCCAAATTCAAGAGAAGGGGAATAGATGAGAGAAATGTCAAAGAGTATGTGCCCAAGTGTTAGTAATACAGCAGGATATCAGGTAATTAGGAGAGTTTTACTCAGGTCCAGCTCACACGAACCCTCTGGGTCCCCAAACACAACAGATCAAGGTTACTTTCCAAGTTCTGGAACTATCTGACTCAGCAACTGGCAATTCCCTGATCTGTGGGGTGAGGGCTATTAAGGCAGGAAAGTACATCTGCAGGCTCCCTACCAAGATGGTAAAGCAGAAGCAAAAGGTTCCCCACAGCCCTGGAGGGATCACAGACGCTGAACTCAAAGGCTGCGGGAGTGGTGACTCCTCCACGTTCCCCTTCACTCGCCTATTAGGTCTGTGCAAAAGCCAGACAGATGTCAAAGGGTGGCAGCAGACTGTCATAAACCCAGTCAGGTAGTGATCCCGATTGCAACTACCATTCCAGATGTGGTTTTGTTGTTGGAGGTAGTCAGCACATCTGGTACCTTTTACCAGAAGCTGTTTCCTTTCAGTTGGCAGGGCCAGTAATGCTCCTTCACTAGCCTGCTTCAAGGTCATATCCACTTGTCAGCCCCCTTTCACAGTCAAGACCATGAGGACCTTGCTGCCTGTCTCCTCCACAGAACATTACGCAAATGTCCACTGAGCCCCACGCAACACCATTCCCCAGGGAGACCAAACTGCCATCTGGGGACGATTTCCATCGTAGAAGGAGCAGCACTTGGTCCTCACTGCCTTAGACCTTTATTCTGAATGTGGATTTGCTTTTCTGCCAACCAGCATGGACTTACAGATTGCCCCATCCCCCATTGTGGAAATCCACACAGCTCTGACCAGGAAACTCATTTCATAGCAAAATATGTGTGGCACCAGGCTCATGGAATTCACTGATCTCCATCACCCTGAAACAGCTGTGTTTGTAGAATGGTGCGATGGCCTTTTGAAGACACAGTTAGGCATCAGCTAGGGCACAATACCTGGCGGGGCTGGGGCCGGCTGCTCCAGGATGCCATGTGCTCTCCGGATCAGCACGTATGTAACTTGAGGTACCACTTCTCCCACAGCCAGGACCCATGAGTGCAGGTGTCACAGGGCAGAAATGGGAGGGTTCTTCCCACTACTGTCCCTAGTGATAGTGACCCACACACAAAATGTTTGCTTCCCATGCCTGCAATTATGAGTTCACAAAAGAGGAATGATACCACCCGGGACACAAGGACAATTTCACTAAACCGGAAGGTGAGACTGCCATCTGGCCACAATGGGTCCTTAATACCACTGAACCAACAGAAAAAAAGGGGGGGGATTAGGCCTGATTAACATATTTGGAATGGAAATTACAAACTCGATTTAGGGAGGAACATTAAGGACAGAGACCTGTCAGGAATGAAGGTTTCAGTTATCTTCTCAGCCTAGGAACCACAACCAGCTGGACATTTGATGAGGACAAAGATAGTATGAAATGGGCAGTGGGGTCTGGGCACAGTGGTGCCTGTGTCCCAGAGACCAGGGAGGTGGAGAGGAAGGATCACTTGTGGCCAGGAGTTTGTGACTGGACCATACAGTGAGATCCCATTTCCCCTCCACAAAAAAAAGAAAGAAAGAAAGGAAAGGAAAGAATAAATGGGTAGCGTGGCTAATGGAAAAGGAATTCGTACCAGCCTTGCCTATGTGACCTTTTACAGAAACAAGGACTGTAGTAGTTCCTAGTATTTCCTCCTTGTTTCTATATAAATGTGCCCTTGAATAACATGGTGGTTAGGAGATAAAATACACCAATGACAGTTAAACTTTTATATATGACAGCTAGGGGAGGAATAAACTTCCCAAGATGGACAAAAGGGTCCTGGGTGCCTCTGGGTAGCACATGGCTGCAGGTGCCCAGTAGTGGCAGCTCCCCTAGCGGTAGCATCTCACTTCTCTGAGGCGTCATGATCAAGGCTGGGCCTCACTGCTGGGATCAGCTAGTTGGTGGTGCGTCCTCTGATCCTCTGATTTCTTCTTTGGGATTGCCACTCTTCAGGTCCTCACACAACTGTGCCAGATCCAACCCTATACTTACCTGTAGCCTTCTTG
This sequence comes from Otolemur garnettii, assembly GCF_000181295.1. Taxonomy (NCBI): domain Eukaryota; kingdom Metazoa; phylum Chordata; class Mammalia; order Primates; family Galagidae; genus Otolemur; species Otolemur garnettii. The sequence goes on along the minus strand of NW_003852409.1, from coordinate 28,235,677 downwards.
GAGACTCTGCTTGAACCCGGACTGGTACAAGGGAACTCTCGAGCAAGGGCTTGGCAGTGGGAGCGTGCAGAGGTGGAGGGAGGAGGGAGCCACCCCAGGAGAGACTGTGGGGAGGAGGGCCCTGGTCTCCTGGGCCTTGTCAGTTGGCATTTGTGGTGTGAGAGGGTGAGACGTGGGCCCCCTATTGCCAAAGACCACCTGGAACCTACGGTGGGCACAGAGCCTCTCTACTCTGCCAACCACATCCTGCCACTGCCTCACTGAGTGGCCTTGGGCCAGTCCCTGCTTGTGTCTCTTTCCCAACTATCCACAAAGGTACAAAAGAGAAGACTCATCTATAAAAGTTTTTCCAGCTTCCAAACTTGCTGTCTCTTCTGAGAAGTACCTGGCATGGGAGAACAGGCCTCCCCCACTTGTTCTCCCAAAAAACCAAAAAAAAAAAAAAAAAATCTATAAAACCAAACAACAAAAACAGGTGCTCTGCCTTGCTGTGACTGATTCATACTCATAGAACATGGCCCAGGCCTGGCCAGCCCTGCATACGCCCCAGGCCATGCCTGAGGCCCAGAAGGGTAGCCGGTGAGCCAAGGCCTCAGGACCCTGGCTGCTGGACAGCAGGCCCCAGGGCTGAGCAGAGGGGGTGCTTCCCCTCCAAGCTGCAGGGCATGTGTCCCAGTGACATTGCAGATGGCCCTAGTGGGGTGTCCAGGCAGAGTTAATCTTCCCTTCTGCACGGATGAGGAAAGCCAGGCTCGGAGAGGTAAGGGACCCTCCAAGGTGCCACAGGGTCCGTCTGCTTCTGGGTCCACCTGTCTCGTTGGCTCTCCCTGGTGAAGATGGTGTGGCCCAGTGGCTGTGTTCCATTCCTAGGGCTATTGTAACAAAGTGACAAAAAAGTGAGTGGCTTGAATAACTGAAATGTATTGTTTCACTATTCTGGAGGCCGGATGTCTGAGATCAAGCGTCTGCAGGGGCTGGTCCCGTCAGGGGCTGTGAGGGAGAATCTGTACCACATCTCTCCTGGCGTCTGTGTGATCCATGGCATTCCTTGGCTCATAGAAGCATTACCCCAATCTCCCTTCATCTTCACACCGTGTTCTCCCTACGTGCTGGTGTGCATCCAAATTTCCTCTTTTTGTAAGGATACCAGTCACCAATCATGTTGGATTAGAGTTCGCCCTTAAAACCTCCTTATTCAAAGATACTATAAAGAGCCTGTCTCCCAATAAAGTCCCATTCTGAGGGATGTTAAGACTTTGCTATCTGAATGGGGGTCACTATTCAGCCCATGATAGTGGGCTGAGTGCCCAGATCGGCCACTGCTGCTATGCCCCCAACTCTTCCCTGAATGGTTCTACTGGTTAGTTCACAGCAGGCTGGTCATAATTGACCAGGTGGTCATATCTCCCAGAGGAGATGGAACTGATGGGCCATAGTGGGGCCCCATGGAGGGCCTGGGGGACCAGCATAGCATCTGCTGGGGAAGGTGGCCTCCTCTCTCCACCTAGGGGCCTGGCACTGGGGCCCCTACCATCTTCTCTCATTTGATCTCACAAGCACCTGCAAGGTAGGGATAAACTATTTCCATTTTACAGGTGAGGAAACTGAGACAAAGGAGGGGATTCACCTGGCCATGGTGTCACAGCTGATAAGTAACACAGCCAGGATCCAAAGCCTGCCAGTCTGGACCCTTCTCCCCAAGACTGAACCCTCAACCTGCATGTTCTGCCACAGAAATGGACCACAAGGTCCAGGCTACTGCCCGTGGGGCCTGATTGGCGAGCAAGGCAGGGAAGGAAGAGGAGGCCCAGGTCCAGGACTGTAGGCCCAGTTGCCAGCTGAGCTGGGGAGAGGTCAGGCCAGGTCCGGAACTGCTTCCCCAGCTCTGACTGGCTGCTTCCTCCTCTCCAGCCTCCAGTTCTGCCCCTGTGCAGTGTGAATACCAACCCCCAATGGATTAGGCTTCTGGGAGGCTCCAAGGAGACCCGTGAGGATGGCAACATGCCCAGGTGGGCTGGGCCTGAACCTATCTTGTCCCCTGCTGGGCCAGGACTTCTAGCTTCTATAAAGGTAATCACAATCACAATTTAGCAAAATCACCATTTTTCTGAGCTAAGGTCACAAGGCAACCAACCAACCTCCAACAAGAGATGGGACCCAATGGAAGAATTCAGCTGCTGTATTTTAAATGTGTCCCCATAAAGCACATGTCAGAAACTTAATCCCCAGTCCAACAGTTTGGTAGGAGGAGCCTAATGAAAGGTATTAGACTATAAGGGTGTGGCCCTCATGAATGGATCAATGCCATTATCACCGGATTGGGTTCATTATGGGGGGAGGTTCTTACATAAAAACAAGTTTGGCCCTTTTTGCCCTCTCATGTCCTCTCTCTGCCCTTCCTCCCTGGGATGGTGCAATAAGACCGTAGGCCAGGTGCAGTGGCTCACACCTGTAATCCCAGCACTCCGGGAGGCTGAGGCAGGTGGATTGCCTGAGCTCAGGAGTTTAAGATCAGCCTGAGCAAGATCAAGACCCCATCTCTACTAAGAAATAGAAAAATCAGCTGGGTGTTGTGGTGGGTGCCTGTAGTCCCACCTACTCAGGAGGCTAAGGCAAGAGAATCACTTGAACTCAGGATTTTGAGGTTTCTGTGAGCTATGACACCACAGCATTCTACCCAATGTGACAGAGTGACTCTATCACAAAAAAAAGAAGACGAAGGCCCTAACCAGATACCAGCCCTCAAACATCCCAGTCTCTAGAACCATGAGCTAATAAAGTTCTGCTCTTTATAAGTTATCCAGTCTGTGGTATTTGATTGCAGCAACAGAAGACTGACTTACCAACTTTTAGTTATCAGCTAAAAAGGTTAGGAACTTGCTAAATGTGGAGCGAGAGCTATTGTAAGGTATAGAATCTCTAAGAACGGCTGAACATAGTGGTTCATGTTTGCAGTACCAGCTTCTCAGGAGGCTGAGGTGGGAGGATCGCTTGAGCCCAGAATTTTGAGGTCAGCCTGGGCAATATAGCAAGACCTCATCCCAATGGCTCAGCACCTGTAGCTCAGTGGCTAGGGAGCCAGTCACATACACCAGAGGTAGCGGGTTCGAACCCAGCCCAAGGCTGCCAAATAACAATGACAACTACAACCAAAAAATAGCCAGGCATTGTGGTGGGCGCCTGTAGTCCCAGCTACTTGGGAGGCTGAGGCAAGAGAATCACTTTAGCCCAAGAGTTTGAGGTTGCTGTGAGCTGTGATGCCACAGCACTCTACTGAGGGTGACATAGTGAGACTCTGTCCAAATAAAAAAAAGAAAAAAGACCCATCCCAGAAAAAGAAAAGAAAATTCCTAGGAGCTGCAGACATAAGAAAAATTCCTACCCTCTTGGAGGCTCTGCTCCTTGCACTTTACCAGGTGCTCATAGGAAAGATTGAGGGCGGAGCAGGAGGCCCAAGAAAGCCTCTACAAGTCCCTGTGAGGGAGCGGGAAGCCCCACTCAGCAGGTCCATTTCCACTCTCTCCTCTATGGACCAAAAGCTTTCAGCAGTGAGGCAGGGCCCAGATGAAGACCCATCAACCCATTGAAGTTGAGAAGATTAAGCAGAAAAACCCTCTTATCCTTGGGGGAAGGACAAAAATAACCTTCTGGGCCCAGATCATTAGATTTCACCTGCCACTGGTGGAGAGCCAGGAGTGCTGGGACCCAGCTCCTGCTAAAGCTGGAGCAGGGCAGCAGAACATGGAAAGAGGCCCTCCCTGAGGAGCAAAGGCCTGCAGAAGAGCAGGGTGGAGCAGACATTGGGAAAAAGCATCCAAGAAGTCAGGCCCCACACTAAACACAAGGTAATGCTAGAGAACGCCAAGAAACCTAATAAAAAGTGGGCAAAAGACTTGAATAAGACGCTTCATCAGAGATGATGTATGTATGGGAGATAAGCACCTGAGAAGATGCTCAATATTAGTATTATTATTTTTTAAGACAGAGTCTCACTTTGTCACTCTATAGAGAGCCATGGTGTCACAGTTCACAGCAACCTCAAAATCTTGGGCTTAAGTGATTCTCTTGCCTCAGCCTCCCAAGTAGCTGGGACTATAGGCGCCCACCACAATGCCTGGCTATTTTCTTTTTTCAGTTGCCATTGTTGTTTAGCTGGCCCAGGCTGGGTTCGAACCCACCACCCTAGGTGTATGTGGCTGACACCATAACCACCGTGGTACGGGCACTGCACCAATGCTCAATATTATTGATCAAGCAAGGTAATGCTAGAGGACTGTGAAAAACTGAAGGCAGCCATAACAGCAAGAAAACCCAAATCCAGCTCAATTACTGACTAGATCTACTCAATGCTCCAGATAAAAGATCTAGAAAAGGAAACAGTGTGCCCATTCCAGGTATAGATAGATATTCTTTAGCTTAGTCTCTACTATCCCACACAAGATGTCCAGTTTTCAACCAAAAATTATGAACACACAGAGAAGCAAGAAAAAACATCACATTATCAAGAGACAGAGCAATCAACAGAATCAGGCTCCTATATGACTCAGACGTCGGAGCTATTGGGGAATTTTAAATATCTATGATTAGCGTATTAAAGGCTGGGAGTGGGAGTGAGCATGTGTGAACACTTAGGGGATTTCATTAAAGAGATGTAAACGGGCTCGGCGCCTGTGGCTCAAGCAGCTAAGGCACCAGCCACATACACCTAAGGTGGTGGGTTGGAATTCAGCCCAGGCCCGCCAAAACAACAATGATGGCTGCAACCAAAACATAGCCGGGTGTTGTGGTGGGCACCTGTGGTCCCAGCTACTTGGGAGGCGGAGGCAGGAGACTCGCTTGAGCCCAGGAGTTGTTGGAGGTTGCTGTGAGCTGTGATGCCAGGGCACTCTCTCTACCCAAGGGGGATAGCTTGAGGCTCTGTCTCAAAAAAAAAAAAAAAAGAGAGATGTAAATGAATAAAGAACCAATGAAAAATGCTAGAAATGAAAAACACAGAAAAAGAGAATGACAAGCTCATTGGGATACCCAGCACAGCTGGGAAATGAATCCGTAAACCTGAACATAGGTCAATAGAAGTTGCCTTTTTTCTCTCTGAAATTCAGACAGAAAAAATAGTTGGGGAAAACCCCACAGAAAAAGAAAAGAGCATCCAAGAGCTATGAGACCGTACTAAACAGTCTTAAAAACTATGCAACTGGGCTCAGCGCCTATAGCTCAAGCAGCTAAGGCACCAGCCACATACACCAGAGCTGGCAAATTCGAATCCAGCCCAAATCTGCCAAACAACAATGACAACTACAACCAAAAAATAGCCAGGCGTTGTGGCGGGCGCCTGTAGTCCCAGCTACTTGGGAAGCTGAGGCAAGAGTATCACTTAAGCCCAGGAGTTGGAGGTTTCTGTGAACTGTGATGCCACAGCACTCTACCCAGGGTGACGAGCTTGAGGCTCTGTCTCAAGAAAAAAAAAACCTATGCAACTGGGGCCAGGCGCAGTGACTCACGCCTGTAATCCTAGCACTCTAGGAGGCCGAAGAAAGAGGATCAGTTGAGTTTAGGAGTTCGAGACCAGCCTGAGCAAGAGTGAGACCCCCATCTCTACTAAAAACAGAAAAATTACCCAGGCATAATGGTGTGCACCTCTAGTCCCAGCTACTCAGGAGACTGAGGCAGGAGGATCACTTCAGTCCAGGAGTTCAAGTTAGCAGTAAGATACGATGCCATGGCACTCTAGCACTCTACCCAGGGAGACAGAGCAAGACTCTGTCACATACACACACACACACACACACACACACACACAAAGTGCAATTGGAATCCCAGAAGAAGAAAAGAATAGAAGAAATATTTGAAGTAAAAAAATGCTGTGAATTTTCCAAAATCAATGAAAGACCCAAACAACAGATCCAAGAAATTCATGGACCTAAATGTAAAACCTAAAACCATAAAATTTCTAGAAGAAAAAAAAATCATAGGAGAAAGTTTTCGTGGCCTTAAGCTTCTTTGATAGAATACCAAAAGAAGAAAAATTAATAAATTGAATTTTTTTTTTTTTTGGCCAGGGCCGGGCTTGAACCCGCCATGCCTAGTATATGGAGCTGGCACCCTACTCCTTGAGCCACAGGCGCCACCCTGATAAATTGAACTTCATGAAAATGAAGAACTGGGTGGCACCTGTGACTCAAAGGACTAGGGCACCGGCTCCATATGCTGGAGGTAGTGAGTTCAAACCCAGCCCCGGCCAAAAACTGCAAAAAAATAAAAAGAAAAAGAAGAAAAGAAAATGAAGAACTTTTAGCAGGGCATAATGGCTCACGCCTGTAATCCCAGCATTTTGAGAGGCCCGCATGGGAGGATCACATTAGGACAGGAGTTTGAGGTCAGCCTAAGGAGCACGACTCTATAGAAGATAAAAATGAGTGGGGCCATGCCTATAGTCCCAGCTACTCAGGAGGATGAGCCAGGGGGATTGCTTGGGCTCAGGAGTTTGAGGCTGCAGTGAGCTATGATGACGCCACTGTACCGTAGACTGGGCAACAGAGTACAATCCTGTCAAAAAAAAAAAAAAAGGAAAGAAAGGAAGAGAAAATTTAAAACTTCTGCTATTCAAAAGATACCATTAAGAAAGTAAAGACAAGGCCAGGCGTGGTGGCTCACACCTGTAATCCCAGGACTCTGGAGGCCAAGGAGGGTGGATTGCTTGAGCTCATGAGTTTGAGACCAGCCTGAGCAAAAGCGGGACCTCATCTCTACTAAAAACAGAAAAAACTGAGGCAAGAGGATTGCTTGAGCCCAAGAATTAGAGGTTGCCATGAGCTATG
>NW_003852409.1:28225612-28228721 GCF_000181295.1 Otolemur garnettii | reverse complement strand
AAAGAAAGAAAGAAAGAAAGAAAGAAAGAAAGACAGACAGACAGGTGGGCAGATTGCTTGAGGTCAGGAGTTCAAAATTAGCCTGAGCAAGAGTAGAAAAAAAAATCTGCCAAGCATGGCTGTGGATGCCGAAAGTCCCAGCAGTTAGAAGGCTGAAGCAGGAAAACTACTTGAGCCACGGCTTGGAGGTTGCAGTGAGCCAGGCTGATGCCATGGTGCTCTAAACTGAGCGACAGAGCAAGACTGTCCAAAAAATAAACAAATAAATAAGTAATCTATGTGCTTGTATTACTTTGGAGAGAAAACCAAAGTAATTAAAATGCAATGAAGAAAAGGGGGGCAGTTGAGCTGGTGGGTCTCAGGAATCTTTTCCAGATCTGCCAATCTGTGGTTCTACACCTGCCATAAAAAATGGGACAGTGAGAGCTGTCACAGCTGGGACGTGGCATTTCCAGCCCTCTGCGGCTCATTACAGCACATCCCAAACGTCAAGGTCTGCGAACCCCATTCACAAGTTCTGCCAATTTAGACAGATGTGGTGGCTCGCTCACACCTGTGATCCTAGCATTCTGGGAGGCTGAAGCAGGTGGATTGCTTGAGCTCAGAAGTTCAAGACCAGCCCGAGCAAGAACAAGACCCATGTCTATTAAAAATAGAAAAACTAGATGGGCGTTGTAGCGGGCACCTGTAGTCCCATCTTCTTGGGAGGCAGGAACAAGAGGGGCACTCAAGCCCAGGAGTTTGAGGTTGCTGTGAGCTGTGATGAGACCACAGCACTCTACCCAGGGCGACAGAGCAAGATTCTGTCTTTAAAAAAAAAAAAACGAAAACCAAATTCTGCCAATTGTACTACTTCTTAAGACTCTCTTTAAGATTTTAATTCCAGGCTTAGTGCCTATAGTACAGTGGTTATGGTGCCAATCACATGCACTGAGGCTGGCGGGTTTGAAACCGGCCTGGGCCAACTGAACAACAATAACAACTGCAACAAAAAATAGCCGGGCATTGTAGGAGGCGCCTGTAGTCCCAGCTACTTGGGAGGCTAAAGGAAGAGAATTGCTTGAGCCCAAGAGTTTGAGGTGCTGTGAGCTGTGACGCTATAGCACTCTACTGAGGGCAACATAGTGAGACTCTGTCTCAAAAAAAATAAATAAATAGCATTTTTTGAAAAAGATTTTAATTCCATGGATATATTTCAGAAGGGTTATGGGTTCTATTGTGTCCTCCCCCAAAAGATAAGCTGAAATCCTACCCCCCACTACAGTGAATGGGGCCTTATTTGGAAATAGGCCCTGTCACATATATGCAGGGTCTTTAGGATGGACCCTAATTGGAGTTGACTGATGACCTCATAAGATCAGGAAAGTTGGCTTGGTACCTGTGGCTCAAGTGGCTAAGGCACCAGCCACATACACCTAAGGTGGTGGGTTTGAATCCAGCCCGGCCCCGCCAAACAACAATGATGGCTGCAACCAAAAAAAATAGCCGAGCGTTGCTCGCTTGAGCCCGGGAGTTGGAGGTTGCTGTGAGCTGTGATGTCATAGCATTCTACCCAGGGGGACAGCTTGAGGCTCTGTCTCAAGAAAAAAAAAAGATCAGGAAAGTCTGGGTGCAGTGGTTCGTACCTGTCATCCCAGCACTTTGGGAGGCTGAGGTGGGAGAATTGCTTGAGGTCACAAGTTCAAGACCAGCTATGACAATAGAAAAAATAGAAAAATTAGCTTGTGTGGTAGCGTACGCCTGTAGTCCCAGCTACTCAGGAGGTTAAGGCAGGAGGACTTCTTGAACCCAAGAATTTTAAGGTTACAGTAAACTATGATTGTGCCACCGCACTCTAGCCTGGGCGGCAGGCTGAGACCTCATAGCTGGCCATGGTGGCTCACACCTGTAATCCCAGCACTGTGAAAGATTGAGGCAGGATTGCTTGAGCTCAGGAGTTTGAGAATTGTGGAAGTGAGAGTGAGACCTCCAACTTGACAAAAAAATTTAAAACCCAGCGAGGCGCCACAGTAAATGCCTGTAATCCCAGCGACTCAGGAGACTGAGTCAGCGTGATGCCCACAGCCTAGAGTCTGAGGCTGCAGTGAGCTACGATGAAGTCATCCTGCTTAGGGTGAGACCCTGTCCCCACAACAACAACAAAAAGAATAAATAAATAAATACAAACAACAAGGAGAGAGACAACAGGGACGGGGTCCATGTGACAATGTGACAATGGAGCAAAGACTGGAGTGAAGCAGCTACAAGCCAAGAAACACCCAGGACTGATAGCCACCACCAGAAGCTAAGGGGCAAGGAAATACCCTGCCCAGTCTCAGAGGAACACAGCCTGCCTTCACCTTGACCTCAGGCTTCCACTGTGAAAGAAGAACTTCGGTGCGTGTGCTCCAGGATGGTAGCCCTAGCAGTCACAGAGAAGCTATCTGGAAATTCCTTGCCATAAATCTAAGGTACCTGTAGAAAGGCTGCATTGTTGTAATGATGTTTTCAACGTCGGGGCCCCACTGAGCTCCTCTCCTGGCCACCAGAGGTGCTGCTGTCCCTCTCTATCAAAGTGGAGGCAGCATCCAAGGTGCCTGGTCTCCAGACACCTGAGGAACTGGGCCTCGCTGTCTCCAAGCCACAGATCAGAGCTGCAGTAGCCACAATCCCACTGGGTAATCTGATCCTCTGTAGAAGCTTTGAAAATGGCGTTTCTGCCTCAGGTAGGCCCCTGTGGGATTGGGAGGTGCTCTCCAGGCAGAAGCAGTGGGATCAAGGCTGAGGGGAGCCCTTGTATTCTACCGTCCAAGCAGCCCCACTCAGAGGAACTTCCTGGTGACTCATGCAAAGCTCATGTACCCTGAGCCTTAACTGGGAGTGACTATGGTTCCCAAGACCATTCTCAGGAGACCTCCCTGCCAATAGATGGAGGGGCTGACAAGCACAGAAGGGGCCCAGGGACGCCCTGGTGGGACCAGCCTCACGCAGGGCCAGACAAAGGCTCTCCTGGAGGACACCTCCTCCTGCCTTTTCTCCACCCCTCCCTCTCTTACCCCAAGGTCTCCAGCTCAGTGCCTCTGACTCTGTCAAATGAGTTCATCAAACAGGAAGGCAGGTTCATGGGGTG
>NW_003852409.1:28215669-28225387 GCF_000181295.1 Otolemur garnettii | reverse complement strand
GGGTACAAAGAATTAGGTTCTGGGCTCTCTTGAACTTGAAGTGTGGGTGCATGTGTGACTTGTGGGCACGTGTGTGTACCCACATGCATATGTCTGAGTGCATATTGAGCAGAGGAGTTCTCTAAATCCAAGTAGGCTCACCCAGATGGCTTTCCACGCCTCAATTTTTTTCCCCAGCAAATGCACTCAAATTCCATTCCACCTCCTCTCTTTCCCCAATCACTACTGATCACCATAATCCAGCTCCTGGCCCTCCAATTGGAAGGTCTTTTTCAGCATGGTGCTCACCAGCTCATGACAAACTTCCAGGTAGAGTAAAGGATTAAATGGAAGGCACAATAAGAAGTGAAACAATTAGAATTTCTGCCTCATTATCATGGTAATCTTATCAGTCGGATAATGAGGTATTAATGGAGATTTAATGTGCATCTCATAACAGAATCCCTTGGAGAAAACACACAGGGAAATTGCTGTAAATCCACTTAATGATGGAGAAGTCCCAAAACACCATATTCCAAAGGATGAAAAATGCAGGATGCAAATGAGAAAGAATCAAGGTCAATAACACCGCGGGGACGGGCCTAACGGCAGATTTGGAGATATATGTAATAAAAATTGCATGTTGCTTTTAAACCTCACCCTCTGTTGTTTTCAAATGTGCATTCCTAGTAATGAAACACAGAAGTGCAGCCAGAATGATTTGTATGTTTTAGAAGCCACGGGGGGGACAGAAACATGTCTGGAAACCCATCAGGCCCCCCACGGGGAGCCATGGGAAGCGGGTGTTTCACTGGGAGGCCTCCAAGGGAAGGGGGGCAGAGGAAGAGCCCCTATCTGAGTTCAAGGTCATTCAGGAAACACTAGCAGAAGGGGGACAAATGCATTTACATCTATTCCTTTATTTGGGAAACATCACCAGTGCCTGCCAGAGTCGCTGACCAGTTAACTCAGAGAGAGGAAGGAAGGATGTGCACAGATCTTAGCCCTCGTGGAGAGTCCTTTTGCACACCAGCCACTGCTGAAATCCCATCGTGGATTATCTCAATTCCATGAGCAATGCCGAGAAGTAGAAACTATTAAGATCCTCATTTTTCAGATAAGAAACAAGCACAGAGAAATTAGGTTGCCTCAAATTGCACCTTGACCTGAATGAACTCCAGGTCTATGATATTAGGTTGAACCCTTTGAAATTTCCTTCCCTGCTTGGAGTCCACAAAAAAGAGAATGTCAAGCTAATATTTTGCTTCCTGCCCAGAGACCCTTTCTAGATATGGGAGCCTCTAACAAAAAAGGCAGAATGGAGAGACAGTAACTATGCTCTGAGCCAAGGATCACAGAATCCAAGGAGCTGCCAGCTCCACAGCCTCACAGGGGACAAAGGGTAAGAGCCCTGTACTCCCGCCATGCCACTGAACTCTCTGCCCACATCGGCAGTGGGGGCTCAGTCAGTGGGTGCCAAGCAAATAGAAAGGAAGATCCAAAAGAACTCACCCCATAAATTAAAATCACTTCATGAACCAGACCATAAGCAACTGTTGACTGTTTGGGTCTTATAATTTATTGATGATAATATTATAAATCGCCCTTGGGTCTCTCAGATTTTTCCAAGGATTGAGGATAAAGTTAGCTCTATTTATTTTCTTTTTCTTTCTTTTTTTTTTTGAGACAGAGTCTCACTTTGTCACCCTCAGTAGAGTACTGTGCCGTCATAGCTCACAGCAACCTCAAACTCTTGGGCTCAAGCGATTATCTTGCCTCAGCCTTCTGAGTAGCTGGGACTACAGGCACCTGCTGCAACACCTGGCTTTTTTAGAGGCAAGGTTTTGCTCTGGCTTGGGCTGGTCTCAGACCTGTGAGCTGAGGCAATCCACCCGCCTTGGCCTCCCAGAGTGCTAGGATTACAGGCTTGAGCCACCTTGCCCGGCCTATTTCTTTTTCTTTTTTTTTAATTGAATGGTAACTATGTACATTAATGCACTTCTGGGGTACAGTATGGGATTTTCACACACAATCCAAAACACTTCCATCCTATTTCTTTAGTTTATTTTAGGAGAATTGGATAGAGTTTCAGAGGGCGCCAATAGCAGGGTGACCAACTGTCCTGGTTTGCCCATCCATGTTTTAGTCCTGAATAATCCCATATCCACAGAAACCCCTCAATCACGGGCAAACTGAGGTGGTCAGTCACCTATCTGCAGAGGGCAGTCTTGGACTCCCAGGATCCAGCACCAAGCAAGCAACCATGTGGGCCAGGCTCTACGCTGAGCACCCCCAGGGAACAGCAGCTTTTCCTTGTCATGTGCTGTCTGGGGGACCCTGATGCCTCCATCTTAGTGGCAGCCGGTGCATGTACAAGGGCAGAAGAGGAAAACAAAGCAGGAAGCGTCCCCACTGAACATGCACACCTGCCTTGTTCCTCTCAGGAATCCCGTCGGCTAGGGGATCATGAGCCCACTTTACAGATGAGAAAACTGAGACATGGGTTGGTGCGAGGACTTGCCCAGAGACCTGAGCAGCCAGTGGGTGGTGGAAGGGCTGAAGAATGATAACAAGATCCCAGAGGACAGCCGTGGGCCCCAGAGAAAGGGTCAGTCTGAACCAGGGAAAAGACGGAACTTGGCAATGTTTCCGGAGTCTCACAGCTGTGTTCCGTTTAATCACAGACTGCAAATTGAATGAAGTTAAGACAGTGTTGCCTCTTTGAATTTCCCCCAGGCCCTGTTTAATGAATAAATAGGCATGATTTGTAATTAGCTTATCCATTGTGCGGATGCTTCTAGAGCACCTGAAGTGAGTTAAACATGCCCCCTGCAATCTTGCCGACAATATTAATTCACTCAGCAAACCTTCCTTCCCGGTCCACTGTGCATGTGACCGAATGATCCCATATTGCTCTGCCGTGGACATATTGAGAAAAATCAGGATTTTTTCGATCTGGAAAGATGAAGACGCAGTGCCTTCATCAGTCCTGCCTCCCGGTGTGGGGCTTGGATACGGCAGGTTTGGTTTGTTCTCATCAGCAAATACTGGATAACCCACAGAACAATCTCCCATTCTCTCCTGAACCAACCTTGAACAATCCCACAGCCACTGGCAGCAAAGCCTCTTGGTAATTAGCGCCACTGCACCGAAGGGTCTGAGGCTGGGCGGGGGTCTTCCGCGGTCTGGGCTGCCTTCTTTTTGTGCAAGTGGTCCTGCCTGTGCAGCGGCTGCCTGACACCCGCAGCCGCTGTTTGAGTTCGCAACTCCTGCCAAGCTACTGGGCGGCCTGTATCATTTATCCTGTAATTGGGGCAGCTCGTCAGGTTTGCCCAGCCTCCGTGCTAACCATGTGGCTGCTGCTGAAATTCCAAATCTCAGTATTTCCCTGCTCAGGGCTGGTGGGAGGGCCCCTCGGCACAGGTAGCCTTGCTGATTGCCTCCACGTTTTCCAGCACAGAGTTTCCATTCATCTTCATCATAGGCTCAATCTGTGCACAGAGTGGGGCGGCCGCCGCGGTGGGGCCTCTCCACCCTGTCACCTGGAGACTTCCTTTCATCTGTTCCTCTGCCTTCACGGGCACATTTGTATTCCACCTTCCCTGCTGCTCTCCCCAGGGCCTGCAAGGGGCCCTTGGCAGCCAGGTCCTCTCCCTCTGGGACTGCAGGAGAGTGCTGCTGCCAGCCTGAGACAACAAGGGAGGAGGCACAGGTCATGAACCCCTTCTCCCTCTAAATAGGGCAATTCAGGAGGACAGACCATCAGTCTGTCCTTGCTGTGGCCTTGACACCAGGAAGAGGACCTGGGCCATGCATAGGATAGTGGATCTTCCACGTTCCTGAGACCCAAACTCAATCTGGTCTGCTGATGCCTTCTGGGTGCCACCAGCATCTATGCTCAGGAGACTGACATGCACAAGGGGAAGTGCACACCACAATCGGGAGAATGAGGAGCTGCTACGGGCATTGCCCTCTACAGTTTGCAATGCTCCTTCAGCTCCCCAGCTCCGGCAATCCCCTACAATCCTATGAATGGGCTTTGAAGAGGGGCAGACAGCATCCCTTAGTTGTTAAAAAGGCAGATTTGGGCATTCTCCAGACCTGTATTCAGAGCTAAGCCCCCCCGGATTTGGGCATTTATTGGTGTTTATTTTCTGTGTGGCTTTGAATAAGCCACTTCACATTTCTGAGCTTCAGCTTCCTCATATGAATGGGGCTCATGTGACGCCCACCCCTTGGGTGAGGGCTCAGCCCAGAGCCCAGCATGTGAAAACAGTCCAGGAACCTGCAGCGCGACTGGAACGCCACACTGCCCCGAGGACGAGACAGGAAGTTCCCAGGACTCTCGGGACCATGCCCAGCAAGGTCTTTTAGCGCTAGCACTGTCAGAGTGTGGCTCAGAGGGTAACTCGGGGCAGTGTCCTCCTCTTGGAGCAATAATCTTGTCATTGGGCTGCTAAGAAAAGCTTCCTACACTGAGAATAATTAGTGTTTGCCACAACGCAGGGCAGGCAAAGAGGAACCTGGTGTATTTGTGCCTCTAATTCAGGGGACCTGGACGAGTTCTGGGATTCAGACAGAGCTGTTATAGTGAAGGGCCACTCAGGGGGCTGGGAGCTGATTCCGTGTCAGGAACCCCCCTGCCCCTGGGCATCCTGACCAGGAGTCCCTGACACTCCCCCAGAGAGGGCTTAGGGCTGCTCTCACTCCACAGCCTTTTCAGTCAACAGTTTGTACCTATTCTTGGCCACAAGATGTCACCCAAGGAACAGCAAAGCAGGAGCCTGGGCAGAAACTGGCCAGCCCAGAAATCAGCTCAGGAGACAGAATCCAGGGGGAGGAGCTGCACATGGCAGCGAGTTGTGATGGGTCCAAGTCCCGGGATGTCCAGCAGAGCATGACATTATTACCTTCAGAGAACACCGGTTTGTAGATGCTACCTTACGATAATAGTAAGTAATAAAATAATAAATAGTAAGCAAATAGGGACAAGAATCCCTACTTCCCTGCGTAGCATTAAACAATGCCGGCTAGATAAAGGGATGCAAATAGATAAGCACACCTTGGTGTGATGAGGGCTGCAACATGGGCAGATGCTAGGCTAGACGCCTGGCACCCTCCCTCTCGGCCTTGCACCTGGTTGGGTGGGAGTGGACACAGGAGAGGGCAGCGGTATATCTTAGCTCTGCCCCTCAGGTTGGCCCTAGGGTCTATCTTCCTGGCTATTCGGTCCATGTGGCCCAGCAGGACCCACACCAACCCTTCCGTGGCACCCAGGCCTAGAAGGACACAGAGAAGGAGGAGGGCCCTAACTCACTGAAGCTTCTCGTGGACAAGACACAGTGCTGGCTCCTTCTCTGTTGTCCCTCCACCACTCAGGCCTGGGGAAGGTGTCTGAGGAGGCAGGAGCAGGGCCAGGGCTCCAGAGGTACCTCCAGCCTACCCAGTGAAGATCAGGAGGTGGTGCGTGCTCTTCCCAGAGGTCAGCAGGAACTACCCCATCCTGGACCAGGAGAGAAGAGTCCCTGTCCCAGCAGGGGCCGAATTTAGAAGGAAAAGACCATGAGATGGTCCCCACTTTGAGGAGCTACTGTCTGCCCCTCAGCCACCCACATCTACAAACATTTGGGAACACCAGCCATTTGGGAGCATGGGCCCCAGGGAGGCTCCTGCTGTGTGGAGGGAGGAGGCGACTCTGGAGGTGGGAGGTGCTGCCTCGGCAGTCGGACAAGGATCAGTTGGACCAGGGATCGGCAAGACACAGGCAGAGCAGAGCTCTGGGGAGAAGGTGACGGTGATGGCTCTGAGGGGCTGGAATGGAGCTGAAAGAGAAAGAGAAGGGACAGAGGCGTGTGGCTGAAAAAGGGCAGGCTGGAACTCAGCAATGAGAAGGATTTAGGCAGGAGCGGAATCTGAGGAGAAGGGGCAAGAGGGAGGCAGGGAAACCAGTCAGAAGGCAGCCGTGATAACAGAGGTAGGGAAATGGTTGTGATCATGGGGACAGATCTAAGAGACATTTTCTGAGGACTCATCAGGAGATTTGGGGGGCCCAGGGACTGGGGCAGTGAAGAGGAACAGCTGGGCAGCGGGAAGCAGGGTGCTGAGGTAGGTGGAGCAGGGTACATGAGGGTGATCCAGATCCAGAGGGGTAGGCAGTTCCCGAAATTGTTTCACCACAGTTACTGTAACACTCAGGTCCACAGCAGAATGCAGCTTGACCTGACGACCAAGGCTTTTAGTTAGAAATGCATTCTGGGGGTGATCTCTCTGTGCATGGGGGGGTAGGCCGAGAGCCCCGCTTCCTGCAGGCAGCACATGCCTTTCCAGGATTTCCTGGTTGTCTTCTCACTGGCAATACAGCAGGTTGGGAAGAAGCCCAAGGTCTAAGGCCATGTTCACTGGCCATGTTCACTGCAAGACACTCAAGTCCCCACTGAGCCAGCACAGTGGGCAGCCTCTCCTTTATGGGTTCCAAAGCCCCCCACTCCTGGGCTTCTGGCAGCCCCCACACCCTCAGCTAAGTACCAGCACAGGGCAATATTCAAGAACTTACAACCACAGCAAAACTAAAGACTGCAATAGACCAGCGAGGTACCATCACCCAAGTCAGCAAAAGCCCTTGAAACAAGTGGTCATTTGCCTGAGGGCTGGTTAGTGGCAGGGCTCAGATGAGAACCTTCCTCAAGTTCCTGAAACCAGCACCCCAAGCACATACCACTCGAAACCTGTGGCTTTTCAGTAGGTGGCAGGAGCGACACAAGGTGCTGGCTGGGCGGCATGACCGAGCACCCTGCTGGTGGGACAATCCTCACACCTTACCCGCACTCGTCCCCTCCCTCCACCAGCTGGGCTCTCTCACAGCTTGCTACCCCTAAGCAGCAGCAGACCCAGCCTCAGTTGTCACCATCACAGCCACGAGAGAAGGAAAACAGGGTCAGTGATCAAGAGGTAAGGTAGGCTGGGGGTGACGTCCAGACCAGGAGTCCTTGTGCTGGCTGTGGGAGCAGGAGCTGAGGGTGCTGAGAAGCTCCTACTCTGAGGAGGGGCAGGCAGGGTTGCATGTGGGAGCACAGTAATTCTCAAGAGCGAAATCTGGGAAATGATGGTTTATAGCAGAGCTCCCTAGAACATTCAAAAATGGACCAATTCCTGGGCCCTATCACCAAATATTGCAATCCATTTGATCAGGTTGAGTCAGATCTCTCGTCTGAGTTAACCAGGAACCAGTGATAAGAACTATCAGCACCACATATGTCTCAACAGCCCTGGTTATAAAAGTTTTGTCAAAACTATGAATTAGGCTTGGCGCCTGTGGCTCAAGTGGCTAAGGTGCCAGCCACGTACACCCAAGGTGGTGGGTTTGAATCCAGCCCGGCCTGCCAAACAACAATGACAGCTGCAACCAAAAAATAGCCGGGTGTTGTGGCGGGCACCTGTGGTCCCAGCTACTTGGGAAACTGAGACAGGAGACTCACTTGAGCCCAGGAGTTGGAGGTTGCTGTGAGTTTTGACCACTCTACCCAGGTGGACAGCTTGAGGCTCTGTCTCAAAAAAAACCATGAATTAGGAGGGCTAAGGAAAGCAGAAGTGAAAATGTCCTATTTCTAAAATCACATTGGTTACTTTTTCCTGAGAGCATAAAATTTCATGGTTTTGCCCGGCAACGTGCTGAAATCTCTAGGGTTAACAGAAGTAAGGTCACTGTGGTTTTCATGTTCTTTGTCTACAGCAGGCCCAGTGTAGACTTGGAACTGAGAGCTATTTCCACTTTAGCACAAAATGTGGAAGATGTTTTCTGGATCCCCCACAGCCAGAGATTTTTCCAGCCAGTATGGCTTTTTGGTCAATTTTTAAAAATCTCTATGGGCTGCATTTTACTACCCTAAGCAGATGGAAATAATTCTTTTTTTTTTTTCTTTTTGAGACAGAGTCCTACTGTGTCACCCTGGTTTGAGTGCTATAACATCACAGCTCACAGCAACCTCAACCTTTTTTTTTTTTTTTTTTTTGAAACAGAGCCTCAAGCTGTCACCCTGCCATTGCATCACGGCTCACAGCAAGCTCCAACTCCTGAGCTTAAGCAATTCTCTTGCCTCAGCCTTTCAAGTATCTGGGACTACCAGCGCCCGCCACAACATCCAGCTATTTTCTGGTTGCAGTTCTCATTGTTGTTGGCAAGCCCAGGCTGAGTTCAAATCCACCAGCTCTGGTGTATGTGGCTGGCGCCTTAGCCACTTGAGCTACAGGTGCCAAGTCAGCAACCTCAAACTCTTGGGTTCATGTGATTCTCCTGCCTAGGCATCCTGAGTAGCTGGGACTATAGGAACCCACCACAATACCTGGCTAGTTTTTCTATTTTTAGTAGAGACAGGGTTTCTCTCTTGCTCAGGGAGGTTTCAAACTCCTGAGCTTGGGTGATCTACCTGCCTCAGCCTTCTAGAGTGTTAGGATTACAGGGTGAGCCACCACACCTGGCTAATGGAAATGATTCTTGTGGAATAAAATGACTGAAGCAAAAGTTCTTCACTGAACACTTCAATAAACGCTGACCCACATTCAGCCAAGGGGAGCTCAGCACCTCGTTTCCTGTTACAGGATCATCACCCACTTTGCAGCAGCACCGCGGGCAGGCTGGAGAAGCATTGTCATTAACTCAGAATCCTTTACAGAGAAGCTGCAGAGCCATGTACTTGGAGGAAGGGCTGAGGGGGAACAAACAAAACAGGAATCCAAGTGCCACAGGTAAATCCAAGTTGGCAAGAAAAGTTGAAGACCATTTTAAGTTCCAGGCAAGTCATAGAACTCATTTTAATACTGAACAGTGAATGAAAACTGAGCCCTAAGCAAGTTTTTAAATGTTTCCTTCTAAATGAAGTGTGATCAACATAGGAAAAGCACTTTTCCACCAGCAAGGGAAGCCTGAAACGTGAGTGCTTTCCCTCTGCTGAGATGATCCAATGAAGGCCTCAGTGAATATTATGATTAGATGGTAACACTGTGACTTTCAGAACTAAGGCTGATGAACAGCTACCAGTGGTCACACAGAAACTGTTAAAATTGTATATATTCACCAACTCCTAGTTACCACTAGCTCATTCTAGCATTCTGGTTCCTTCCTGTACCTGTAACATCTGGAAGTCAAGTCCATTGTCAGAAGTGCTTCTGAATAATGTTTCTGATGGAAACATAAAATCCCAGTGAATCAAACTGGTGGTCTCCTTCTTTGATCAGTTTTACAGAATATTTTACATTTCTAATCACATTAGGGGATAGGACAGATTTCCTGGACATATCCAAGATTGTATAAGCTCATTATTAAGGCTTAATAAAGGTTTTGTTAGTTTCAAGAGAAGAGGCAGTACAAAGTTTTTTAATACGGGTGAAGAATAAGAATACGGTAGTTAACACAGAATAGAAATTTGGCAGAGAGGAATCCTTACAGTGTGCAGCCCCTGCCCAGAGAAGACATCCTCTCTCTCGAATTTAACCTTTGCTGACCTCTGGCCTCTGAGACAGGGAGGCCCCATAGTGATTCCACAGTTGAATTATTAACTCTGAAGCAAACTCTATCTTCATTTTTTCAAGTGTACTCAAGAGTAATAAAGCTGGCTTGGCGCCTGTGGCTCAAGTGGCTAAGGCGCCAGCCACATACACCTAAGGTGGCAGGTTCCAATCCAACCCGGGCCAGCCAAACAACAACGACGGCTGCAACCAAAAAATAGGCGGGCGTTGTGGCAGG
>NW_003852409.1:28209477-28214599 GCF_000181295.1 Otolemur garnettii | reverse complement strand
ATTTGAACCCACCAGCTCTGGTGTATGTGGCTGAGGCCTTAGCTGCTTGAGCTACAGCTGCCGAGCCAGAGGAAGAAATTTTCAAACTGCACACATTTAGAACACCTCGTTGGAATTTCCACGGCCAGAAAACAGGAAAATGGTGTCCGGTTCAATGCACACAGTCCCACTACAGATTGTTGTGCAAGTACATGGCCTCCTTCCTGGAGAGACTGGGGTTTTGTTCTCTTGCTTATAAACCTCGGAAACAGATATTTGTAAAGTCCACCTTAAACTATGGCTTCCAGAACACAACAGAAAAAGAGAAACCATACATTCCATCTTTTCTCAATCTTTCTCAAAGCCTAATTCTCTTACTCCAGCAATTAACTATCTTTATAGAAAGGCTTTCATTAGCAGATTTTTATAAAGAAAAAGCAGAAAGAAGCAATTAAAGTGGTAAAGATTTTACCTAAAGTGGAGAAAGAAAACAAAATGTTTACCAGGTTTTTAAAAAATCATTTTACAATGAAAGACAATCTTCAATCTGTATTTCTGTTATTTCCAGAAGTAGAATAAGAATACAAAACACAGAATGATTTTCCTTTTCCTCAGAGAAGTTAATTCTGTAAGATTTCAGTGAGCTGAGTGATTATCTCCCCATTCCACATCTATTAACTTGATAAACTCCAAGTAAGAATTTGTCACTGCCAACGTTTCCCAGGGGTGATTTTGTACTTGTGTACTAATTTTTCATGTAAAACTGGAAAGCTATGTAGTAAGAAGCATTATGAGGGCCAGATACAATGGCTCACACCTACTGCTTTGGGAGGCCAAGGTAGGAGGACTGCTTGAGGCCAGGAGTTAAGAGACCAGCCTAAACCATGTAGTGAGACCCTGTCTCTACAAAAAATACCATTATCCAGGCATGACACACACTTGTCCTAGATATTTAGGAGGCTGAGACAGGAGGATCATTTGAGCCCAGGAGTCCAAGGCTGCACTGAGCTATAATGAGGCCACTGCACTCTAGTCTGGTGAACAGAATGAGACCTAGTCTCAAAAAAAAAAAAAAGAAGAAAGAAAGAAAAGAAATATCAAAGGAACAACTTTTTCAGAAAAAAAAAAACAGTGAATCACTCCCTATGTCTCATACCACTACTGCCATACAGATAGTGACTAATCACTAAATGCAGATTTAGTGCCACGGCCGGGCACCGTGGCTCACACATGTAATCCTAGCACTCTGGGAGGCCAAGGCGGGTGGACTGACTATGCTCACAGGTTTGAGACCAGCCTGAGCCAGAGTGAGACCTCATCTCTAAAAATAACCGGACATTATGGTGGGCACCTGTAGTCCCAGCTACTTGGGAGGCTGAAGCAAGAGGATTGCTTGAGCCCAAGAGTTTGAGGTTTCTGTGAGCTATGATGCCACAGCACTCTACTGAAGGCAACAATGACTCTATCTCAAAAAACAAAAACAAAAGAAAAGAAAAAAAATTAGCACCCTAAGAAGTCCTGTCATGAAATAAACTAGTGATGCTTAATGCTGAAGTAGTCCTTGCTCCTGACAGGACTTCCTGAGGGAAGTTTAGCTGACCGAGCAACAGCAGGGCTGTTTCTCTAGCACTTGAGTCATGAGTACCCTTCACTCACCACATCTTGGAGTTTCTACTATCACCACTAGTTCAAGCACCACAAAGCCCCATTTCCTGCTTTTAGTGTAGCCTTTGTCCCAAATCCATCACCTTCTCCTTCACAGAAAAGAGCCCCGTGGTGGCTCATGCCTGTAATCCCAGCACTCTGGGAGGCTGAGGCAGGTCAATTGTCCTGAGCTCACTCAAGCAAGAGGGAGACCCCATCTCTAAAAATAGCCAGGCATTGTGGCAAGCACCTGTAGTCCCAGCTATTCTGGAGGCTGAGGCAAGAGGACTGCTCGAGCCCAAGAGTTTGAGGTTGCTGTGAGCTGTGATGTTACAACACTCTACCAAGGGTGACAAAGTGAAACTCTTTTCTCAAAAAAAAAAGAAGAAGAAGAAGAGAGCCCTGGTGCAATGTCCACAACTTTGTATTTATTTCCATAGTGATAACATGGAAGAGATTAACTGATTGTGGAGAAGAAAAAAAAACTCTGGTTGATTTACGGTTAAATTCCATTAACAATGGATTCCAACTATCCAACGTCTTCTGTTGACTTAACATTTAATGGAATCTAACATTGAAGTGAATGGATTCCTATTGAGGTCTTGGAAACTATGTCATACCACTTATCTTGTAATGTATTTATGAAGGGATTTTTGATTCTAGGCAAATTTGACAGTTAAGAGTCCATGAAAAATATTAACTCTGTACACAGATTTCTTGACCTAACATTCAAAAAGGACATCTCACAGAACTAGCTTAATTTTGATCTCTCCCTAGAAGGCAGAAATCACATCCCGTATTCCCCGCTACAACCTGTTACTTTCCATTTTAAAATAAATGAAAGAGGAAAGTTGGAGACATAAAGAAAATCATTTCTTTAGGCATTCTGAGACAGACTGTGGAAACAGGCAGCAAACAGCCTCTGTATTTATCTGCTCAAGGCTATTCACCACAGTTCCCTAAAAAATGCCGAGACATGCTCTAGCAACAATGGACTCAAAAGTATAGGACTGAATTTGTTATAAAAGTAGCTCAACAAGTTTATGAAACATACAAAGTGAAACCAGTCAGTGATGGCCTATGTACAAGACTTGTGCTTAAACCTTGAAGTGTGTCTCCTTGACCAACTTCTGAGGCACCAAAACCCATTCCTGATTGTCAAAATACAACGCAAACAAAATTACTACAACATAGACTTTTTTTGAGAAAAGGGAAATAAAGGCACAGAAACCTGCCAAAATATATTTTTTCCCCATAAGAATAGTATGGTTGATTGACATAGTTTATCACTAGTCAATCTTTTATCACTAGAGCAGACGATACAAATTAGTTTTTTTAAAAAATCACATTCACTGAATTCCTGGGCTATGCATTCAATGTGAATAACCATCAAAAATATATTACAATTAAAGATTTATAAGGAGCTCTGTCTGGGGTTTCTACAGTATAGTTAGTATTTCAAGATGAGAAGTCCCACAATAACATAGTAGATATCTATTGTTCATTTTATGTAATATGTGGTAATTCAAGAGTCTGTCTCTCTCATGCAGGCTCACAAACTTCCATGGTGAGATAGTGATACTTTACACTCCTCATCAAAGGCAGCCCTGTGCATCAAACTCCACATCTACAAAGTTCAATAAACTGTATTATACTTTAATAAATATTTCTGTGTGTTTTTGTTTTTTGATTTTTAATCTCAGCTTAAATTTGGTCAAAGAAACCATTTCACAAGAGGGTACGTGACAACCTATTATCAGCAATAGTCCTTGTTTATTAGAATCTGAAGATGTCCATATTACATCAAATATAAATATATATTATATTTACATTTCCTTCTTAGCTTTTCAATTTAGGTGAGTGTATTTATAGATAATGCCACTAATACACCACTATTATAATCCTCAGTGCAACCAGTATTTTCCTTCCATTAGATGCATATTCATGTAAGATAAGACAGAATCTTAAAAGAGAGGTACTGTTCTTTTGTAAAATAAAAGGAAAGAATGGGTATTCATGAATAGAGGCCTAGGAATTTTTTAAGAGATTCTGGTCTGTTTTTCAATATTTAAAAATACCTGAAAAATGTGGTCCCTTTTTGAATTACTATTATCACTTGTGGACAATAAAATATGCAATTCTGAAAGGAAAGAGCCCAAAGAAAAGAGAACCTGCTTGTTAACTCATTAATCTGTTTAGTAAAGATCTGCTTTAAAATGTCTGAATGCTGTACAATATTATACAAAAACAATCTTCAGCCTTCAAAGCAGCTGGTACATTTTCTTAGAGATCCGTTTGGCTAACAGTCTGCTGCCTGAGTGGCCTTGGTCTTGGTCACTTTCGGTCATCAATGGTCTTAATGAATTCCACTGCTGCTGTGAATTGCATCCACCAATAGGACTCCTCTCCAGACAGACAGCTGGCATAAAAGCTACTGATATACTGAACAGTGGACAGCAAGCACGGTGGATTTGCCTAAAAAAGTGAAAAATAAAGTTGTCAATTACTCAGAAGTACAGCTTTGCCAAAATCATTTAAGTGTTCATCAAATGTTTTTCTGTGAAAGAGATACCACTCCTTTTGAAAATAATCCCCATATTATATTTTTTAGAATAGGATATTGGAAAGGCAACCCAGGTTCTACTCTTAGCTGAATTATCTAGAACTTTCTATTTGTGCAAGTCATTTAACCTCACTAGTCCCTGTGGAGACTGGACTAATCGAAGGATTCTAGAATGTTAAGTAAGGAAACCAATGCTACAGACACACTGAGTTATATCTGGTTAACTCTGAAGAATCAGCTGAGAAAAAACTAAAAAGGTAATAAATATGCCCTCTGTTGCAAGAGGTAATGCAAAACATCTATTTTTTCACCTTCATGTAGAGCAGCAGTTCTCAACCTGTAGGTCATGACCCACAGGACCTGGGCATTAGGAAGGGCATTAAGGGCCAGGGCATTAGGAAGGTTGAAAACCACTGATGTAGAAAGGAAAAAGACACTGGTCAAAATGGCTAGTAGGACAAGCTAAAAGCCCTTTTCCTTAAAACTAATTCCCACTGGCTCTCCATGAGGACTAGACAGATCACATGTAGAAGACAGAAGAGCAGTGACCAAACCTATGGGTTTCTGACTTGGAGCTCAGAGTCCAGGCTGCAAAAATGAACAAACACTATTAATGAGACAGACAGCAATAACTGGGCTGACTGGAACACACAAGTGATAAAGTCATTTAGTGGCTGTGTGCACCAAACTGCACAGTTGCCCCCAAAATGTTCAAAATAAATCATTTAAATCATGAAATTTTAATTTTAAAGTCAAAGAAGAATAAAAGATACTAGTATTGGGTGGCGCCTGTGGCTCAGTGGGTAGGGTGCTGGCCCCATATACCGAGGGTGGTGGGTTCAAACTCGGCCCCGGCCAAACTGCAACAAAAAAATAGCCAGGTGTTGTGGCAGGTGCCTGTAGTCCCAGCTACTCGGGAGGCTGAGACCACAGGCG
>NW_003852409.1:28207832-28209354 GCF_000181295.1 Otolemur garnettii | reverse complement strand
CCTTAGCCGGTTGAGCTATAGGTGCCGAGCCTAACAGAACAAATCTTGACATTAGGTACAGGGCCCACCTTTATCAACACAAACACCAACACAGGGACAAAGTCGTCTGCTCCGGGCACAGAGTCCTCATTGGCAAGGCTTAGGAGATTCATAATTGTAGAGCACATTCTTAGGATGCACTGCACTTTGTCCCGGGGGGTTTTATAAGCACTTATTGTCCTGATTTCTGATTGCGCAGATGGCCACGGTGCTTCTCGAAGATAAACCTAAGTGAGACCACAGACAATGTACAGATTCAGAATCCAACAGCAACCTCAGCAATGACCCCTCCACCCACTAACCATGTCAGGAGACAAAGATAAGGTGTTGTTTTCTCCTCTCTCCAGTAAAACCATATTGCAGCTCCTTCCCCCACTACTCATGATTAATACTTAACTTTTAAACTTTTCCATTTACTTTACATTCTAAAATAGAGCAACCCAGATATCCATTAATTCAAAAGGGGTATGTATTTAACACAGAACCTAGAACTCAAAATTTCAAACAATTATCTTTCTTAAATAGCTAGGGTGGAACTTGTCTACATTTAGTAGCTGACTCCAAAAGTGTAAGCACGTTTCTAAGAAATGGCAATCTAAACGTTAATATGTACCCTTATTGCAGTAGTTCTACAAATAATAGATTAAAGAAAAAGAAAATTTTAAATTTTATACTAAATAATGTTCCATTAATGGAGGTTTTAACAAAAACTACCAGAAAGCTCAAAAACACTGAAAGTTTCCTGTAATTTTCTAACAGATGTGTCAGAAAGGCAAAAACACTAGTATCAATAACGATGGGTAAAAGGCACTGGGAGGTCACATCAGATTCAATTATCTCTACTGGAACAGTAAATAGTGTCACACTCTCTGGAGTGTTCCCAGCCCCCTCTTCAAATGGGTCACTTCTGCAGAAACCCAACTATACACTGGGTCATTACAAAAGTTTTGAGACAGACTATATTGGGGTCCATTATGTCACTTCCAAGAAACACAGCTGACAGTGTCCTTTCTAATTTGCCCGTACAAGTTTCAACTTGCTAAACTTACCAGGTGTTGCTGGGAGGGCCTCATTTGTTTTGTCCATGAGGATTTTATGTTTCTTGATTTTTATGTATTTTAAAACTTTCGTAATGATCCATATAGAAGCATGGATGGAGAGTGCTGCCCAGCCCTGCCTGTGTAGCCGGGGGCTTCAGGGAGGGGCTTCTCTCTATTACCCCACTCCTTCTCCACTACTGAGGTTCCTTTCTATACCAGGAAATTTTAACCCTGGAAGCATCTTCAGGAATTTCACAGTTAAACTAAATTATATCTAGGCTGGAAAAAGTAGTAACATTACATAGTACACCACGCAGCATTTAATCTCACGTATGCTGCACAAACATGTATTACCTCTGGAATCTGAAGAGCTCTGTGATTTGCAGTCACTACTTTGGACAATCTCTGGATATGTTCATGGAGAACCCTGAAAACCCCCCCCC
>NW_003852409.1:28207246-28207778 GCF_000181295.1 Otolemur garnettii | reverse complement strand
TAAGTATTCTTCCTTGTCAAAAAAGGCCCAAAGTTAGAATCTGCTTAGAAATGCTGAGTGGGCTCAGCACCTGTAACACAGTGGTTATGGCGCCAGCCACATACACTTAGGCTGGAGGGTTTGAAACCGGCCCAGGCCAGCTAAACAACAATGAAAACTGCAACAAAAAATAGATGGGCATTGTGGTGGGTGCTTGTAGCCCCAGCTATTTGGGAGGATGAGGCAAGAGAATCACTTAAGCCCAAGAGTTGGAGGTTGCTGTGAGCTGTGATGCCATGGCACTCTACTGAGGATGACTTAAGACTCTGTCTCAAAAAAAAAAATAATAATAATAATAATGCTGGGAGAATAGGGAAGTCCTACTTTCCTGGATCAGGACAGCATTCCAAAGAAGAAAGGAGAGCCCCTAGCCCAGAAGCTACTGCGACACATTATTTAGTAAAGTGGAGGAAAAGGGAAGAAAAAGAAAAAGGAGAGGCAGGAGAGAGATCAAGCCAGAAACCAAAGATCACAGATCTTTTTTTTTTTTTTT
>NW_003852409.1:28204261-28207134 GCF_000181295.1 Otolemur garnettii | reverse complement strand
ACCTCCAACTCCTGGGCTCAAGTGAGTCTCCTGCCTCAGCCTCCCAAGTAGCTGGGACTACAGGCGCCCGCCACAGCGCCGGGCATTTTTTGGTTGCAGCCATCATTGTTGTTTGGCGGGCCCGGGCTGGGGATGCGAACCCGCCACCTTAGGTGTACGTGGCTGGCGCCTTAGCCACTTGAGCCACAGGTGCCGAGCCAAAGATCACAGATCTCACATGGAAAAAGGACTTTAGCATTCACCCAACCTTGAATTTTGTAGATGAAGAGATTAGGCTTAAAAAGGTGAAGGATGTGCCTAAGGCCACTCAGGAGTCAGTAGCAGGGCCTATACCCAGCTTCCTGCTGCTAATGTTCTTTCTAGGCACTGTGTTAGTTCTCTCCACTGTACAAAACTGCCATGGAGGAGTAGGAACAATCAGCTTCAAGATTGCTCTTTACAGTACAGTCTGAATAATGTCCCCACTCTTTATCTCCTATGCCTGAAGCCAAAAACCAGTGCTCTTAAAACAAGCCCTGTTTGGCATATTAAGTACAGAAGCCTGAGATGGGCCAAAAGCCTCTCAGACTAAGAACAGGTGAAGGACACAGGTTGGAATGATCCTAATCCATTTCCCAGGAAAGTAAATTTCCTCAAATATATATGCAACATTTAAAATTTTCTGTGAAAGAAAATCTTATATAAACCAATAACCTACCCTGAGATCCTATTACATGGGCCTCTGAGAGTAACTGGCACAAGAAGCATCTTTCACTTTGGGGAAGCATGGTGACAACTTAACAAGTTTGAAGCAGAAAAAGGGTTGTGAAGCAGTGATCAAGAAAATATAAAAAGAGAGCCAGGTGCAATGGTTCATGCCTGCAATCCCAGTATATGGGAGGCTGAGGCCAGCAGATTGCCTGAGCTCACAGGTTCGAGACCAGCCCCAGCAAGAGCGAGACCCTGTCTCTAAAAAGTGCTGGGTGTTGTGGCGGGCACCTGTAGTCTTAGCTACTTGGGAGGCTGAGGCAAGCGAATCATTTAAGCCCAAGAGTTTGAGATTGCTGTGAGCTGTCAGACCACAGCAGTCTACCAAGGGTACCAAAGTGAGACTCTGTCACAAAAAAAAAAAATATTTATGTATATACATTTATGTATATATTATATTATATACATATATACGTACCTATACACACATATACATATATATGTATGCATATATGTGTGTGTGTGTATATATATAGATCTATATAAAGAGGAAAAAATAACAATGCCAAATCCTCCACAGTCTGACTACTCCAAGAAAACCAATGTTAATAACCATTCTAGATTTTTTTTTTTCAGGATTAACTTTTTTTCTCTCCCAGACCAGGGTCTCGCCCTATCATCCAGGCTAAAGCTGCAGTGGCTCATCATAGCTCACAGTAACCTGGGCTTAAGAGTCCTCCCACCTCAGTCTCCAGAGTAGCTGGGACTACAGGCACGCACCACCACACCTGGCTGAATTTCATTTTTTGTAGAGATGGTGGGGTCTGATTCTTACTCAAGCTGGACTCGAACTCCTGGCATCTCAAAGTGGTAGGATTACAGGTATGAGCTACCATGTTCATGTCTGTCTGGTTTTTTAAACAGCTTTATTGAAATATAATTCACTTGTCATAGAATTCTAGGCATTTTTTTGATATTCAAATACATAACTGCTCACTCCTAATTAATATATAATGAGCATGTATATTAGAATTGAAGCACTGTGCATGCCAGACACTGTGACAAAGTGGTGAATAAAAATGTTATTTCCTACCCTGATGGAGGGGACAATCCAGTCAGGAAAAGAACATTCATCAAATGATTACACAAATCAGCAATCAAGAACAGGGGAGAATTTTGCCTCACAAGGGACATTTGGCAATGTGTAGAGACATGCTAGTTGTTGCAATTGGTGGGGAACTTCTGGCATCTAGTGTGTAGAGGCCAGGGATGCTGGTAAACATTATAAAAGCCCAAGACAGGCTTCCACATCAAAGAACAATCTGGCCTAAAATCCCACTGTGCTGAGAAACCGAGATGAATAATGTTCAGTGGCAGCCACATCAAGTAATAAAGGCAGGTGCACATGCCTGAGAGAGCCCTAATGGGGATAGAGCTAGTTAGGAGAAGTTTCCCCAGGGAAGTGATACTTGAGTCGAGGTCTGAAGGGTAACTAAGAGTTAATCACATGAAGAAAAAGAAAACTATCTGAGGCAGAGTAAATGGCAGTGCTATCCCAAAAGGCCATACCAATGTATACTCCTTCCATCCTCACTGACGTACCCTGAAACAGGGTATTAGCAAATGAGTGGAAAATAGTAACATTTCTCTTTACTGTCAGATGCTGAGCTACATGCATAGCTTGCCTAAAATATGAGCCTACTTGAAAGATCCCCACATAAACCAACATCGGGACTAAGTGCAGAAGTACTCACTGGTCACGAAGTATGTCACCATCCTGATTAGGGTAGAAAGCGAGCTTGAAAATCCGGTTCATCACACTTCGTTCAATGGCCAGCTGTGCATCCTGAAGCTGCTCTTCACTCGCATTTTGCCATATGACATCCTGGGCCATTGCACCATAAAGAAACTGCAGAAAATCTTCCACCTGAGCAGTTTTATCATCAGCTGCTGTGAGCTTCTGAAAGTCTCCAATGCAAAATAATAATTTGGTAAATAGTTTAATAAAACCTATCTGAATGATTTTAAAAAGGAAATTATAGAAATAATTTTCATCACTAACTATGCAGACATCATGATGTTAAAGCCAAAAGTGTGGCTCGGCGCCTATAGCTCAACCGGCTAAGGCGCCAGCCATGTACACCTAAGGTGGCGGGTTCGAATCCCCAGCCCGGACCTGCCAAACA
>NW_003852409.1:28197357-28203481 GCF_000181295.1 Otolemur garnettii | reverse complement strand
GCCTTAGCCACTTGAGCTACAGGCACCACCCCAAGTTCTCCAATTTTTAAAATAAACTATAGATAATTGATCCAGTTTGACATCAAAATTTATTTTCATTTTTTTTGAGACAGACTCTTATTTTGTTACCCTCAGTAGAGTAGTGTGGCCTCATAGCTCACAGCAACCTCAAATTCTTGGGCTCAAGTGATCCTCTCTTTTCAGCCTCTCAAGTAGGGAATACAGGCACCAGCCACAATGCCAGGCTATTTTTTTGAGACAGTGTCTCACTCTTGCTCAGGCTGGTCATAAATTCCTGAGCTCAAGCAATCCACCACCTTGGCCTTCCAGGGTGTAGGATTGATTATAGGTGTTAGCCACCACACCTGGCCTGATATAAAAGTTTAATTATTAGAAATCCATAAAATAACTGGGTATTTAAAGCATTCAGGTACTTGAACAAATTGGCAAAAAAAAGCCAAACAAAACAAAATATCCATCCAAATTGTCCCAATAGCATACAGTTGAAGAAATGCTTAATCCTTAGGTATTCAGTTACCTTGAATGAATTCCCTGATCTTCTTTTCTTTACTCTCAAGCAGTAACCTCACACAGACAGTGGTAAAGTATCGATTGGCCACCTCTTTGTCCCGTAAAACCCTTTGTAACAGTCTTTCCAGGTGAGCCTGTGTGGTCTGCAGTCCTTGTCGACAACGAGTGAGATAAGCAATATATGGGGCTCTTTTCCTAAAAAGAAAAATATTTTGAAGGACATTGGTCTATTCAGGGCACACTTTCTTTGAAGATTAAGGTTCTCACAAGGTTCCCAATCTTCTTTTCCTTTCTTTTTTTTTTTTTTGATAAAGGGTCTCATTCTATCACCCAGGCTGGGGTGCAGTAGTGTGATCATAACTCCCTTTATCCTTGAACTCCTGGGCTCAAGCAATCCTCACCATGTTCCATTAATTTTTTATTTTTATTTTTTTAGAAATAGGGGTCTTGCTATGTTGTCCAGGCTAATCTCAAACTCCTGGCCTCAAGTGATCCTCCTGCTGCAGCCTCCCATAATGTTGGGGTCAAGCCCCAAATCATGCCATAAGTTCCCTCTCAGTGGCTGAGACAAGAGGATGAGGGAAAAATGAAAAGTCAAGATACAAGGAGAAAGTTTTTTAAAGAGCAGCTGTGTTGAGGGACTGATCACCTCCGAGGGAGCCCTGAGGACCATGGAACAGTCTCTTACTCCAGGCCAGCTCCATTTTGCATATATCTTTGTTTTAATCATCAATCTAATGGGGAAAGCTAGCCCTTATGTCATGGTTCTTGCTGGGGATGCATTTTCTTTTTCCTTTTTTTTTTTAGAGACAGAGTCTCATTTAGTCACCCCCAGCAGAGTGCCATGGTGTCAGAGCTCACAGCAACTTCCAGCTCTTGGGCTTAGGTGAGTCTCTTGCCTCAGCCTCCCGAGTAGCTGGGACTATAGGCTCCCACCACAATGCCTGGCTATTTTTTTGCTGCAGTTTGGCTGGGGCTGGGTTTGAACCCACCACCCTTGGTACATGGGGCCGGCGCCCTACCCCTACTCACTGAGTCACAGGTGCTGCCCTGGGCTTGCAATTTCTTTTTTTTTGGAGAGAGAGAGTCTCACTTTGTCAGCCTTGGTAGAGAGCCGTGGCATCAGAGCTCACAGCAACCTCCAACTCCTTGGCTTAGGTCCCATGGGCTTGCACTTTCTAACCAAACTATTTCTTTAACTACATCAATTAGACTGATTTACCTTTTACTATTATTGCTCTAAGTTGTTTATGATCTTAAACAGCATGGGACAGGGAACACAGACCAGGAGAATGATGTCAAAACACACCCAATTAGACCACACACACAAATCACTCAAGAAGCCTTCTACTCAGAGGGACTGGCACTTCTGACCATATGGTGGTGACAAAAGAAAGGAGATATTTTTCTCCTTATCTAGTCCTGAGAGACCCTTTCTCTCTGTAAGTCTCCAAGAGCACTCACTCTCCAGCAAAATGAAGCCCTGCCCTGGTGAACAGGCCTGAAGCACAGTCTCCCTGGGGGAGGAGTAAAGTTCCAGCAAGATACCTTCCTGGTCTTAAAGGGCCAGGCTGAAGACAATGCATTTTGCATCAGATTTGGGGTTTCTCTGATCACTTCTCTCCATCTCTGTTCCCTTTTGCCCATCACCTACAATCATTTTCTTAATTCAACTCCTAACCTACGGCTTGGTGCCTGTAGCTCAACTAGCTAAGGCGCCAGCCACATACACCTAAGGTGGCGGGTTCGAATCCAGCCCGGACCCGCCAAACAACAATGACAGCTGCAACCAAAAAATAGCTGGGCGTTGTGGCGGGAGCCTGTGGTCCCAGCTACTTGGGAGGCTGAGGCAGGAGACTCGCTTGAGCCCAGGAGTTGGAGGTTGCTGTGAGCTGTAATGCCATGGCACTCTACCCAGGGGGGCAGCTTGAGGCTCTGTCTCCAAAAAAACAAAAAACAAAAAACAAAAACAAAAAAACTCCTACTTTCAACAAACAACCAAATATTCGTTTTAAGCTTATTAAATCATTATTACTAGTAATGCAAGCACATCAAAATGACTCTTTTTTAAAGCACTCACATGTACATCTGCACCAAAGTGCTGAGATTACAAAAGTACTGGCATGAGCTACCATGTGCCCCCAAGGTTCCTGATTTTACTTTCTTTCTCTCTTTTTTTCTTTTGGTTGAGACAGGATCTCACTCTATTGCCCAAGCTAGAGTTCCACGGCCTCAGCCTAGCTCACAGCAACCTCAAACTCTTGGGCTCAAGCAATCTTCCTACTCCAGCTTCCCAAGTAGCTGGGATTCCAGGTATGTGCCACACATCTGGCTAATTTTTCTATTTTTAGTAGAGACAGGGTCCTCCTTTGCTCAGGCTGGTCTCAAACAACATTCCTACCTTGTCTCCCAGAGTACTAAGTCAATTTTTTTTTTTCCAGTTTTTGGGCAGGGCTGGGACCACCTCCAGCACATGGGGCCAGCGCCCTACTCCTTTGAGCTACAGGAGCCACCTAGCCAATTTTTCTTTAAAAATAAACAAACAAACAAGCAAAAACCACAGATTTTTATTTTACAAATTGGGGATTAATCATGCTGTCAGCTCAACAAACAGACCCATTTGGCATGTCTGCATCATCAACACTCAGATACCTAACTCACTAAATGTTTTATACTGGAGGATAGTCTCCACTTTGGTAGAACCTCATAAGAGAAAACTGACTGCTACTGAAGATGAAGAGTAGCAACAAAATAAAGTTTATATTACTAGTTCATAAATATCTTCTACCAATTATCTGCTTTAAGTCTAAATGTAATAACCATTAGAGAGCACTGATTCCCTAAGCCTTGAAAAACCCCCTTACTTACTAAGCATCTCAGTTAATTTTTTTTCTTCAACTACTGCAATGGATTGGCAGCATAAAAACCACAGCGATTCCAAAGGCTACTAATACTTCTCTACTCCAGAACAGACTTTCCTATCACTTCTGAAAAAAGAAAAATGATATACTAGTTATCTTGGCTTCATAATATAAGCATATCTCTTTACCTACTTTTGTGTAAAGCAGAAATAAACTGTACTGCTCTATTAAACCTGCTTATAACTATACTTCTACACTTCTAAATACCCAAAATGTGTTGCTTAAAAATCTACATTTGGGTAAACATAGCCAAGCACTTTGTAGTAAACCTATATCCATTTCTGAAATAAGGACCTAAAAGAAAACACTCATAGCCAAAAACTAGGTGTGAAAGCTGAACAGGCTGGATATGTTACCTGTAGTCCTCAGCAATAGATGCCAGCAGTTTTCTACAAGTCCTATTATCAAAACGGCACACACAACGCATTGTTTCTTGAAGTTGAGCCATTAAGTTCTTATCTTGTAAGTTAATTGCTTCAGCTATTTGAACTTTTAAGAAGCATACAATTTCATTGTCTAAAATAAAACAATAAGAATTCTGTTATTACAGAGCATTTCTAAGGCCTAAATTATGTAAGCTGTATGTAGCCTCTCAGCATCTGGGATGTCAATTCTGCTTTATCATGTATCATTAGAATTAAGCTGTATTGCCACTCCCAATTAGAACAAAAACTTTAATAAGCCATCAGTAATCAAAATGCCCTTAAGTGACACTAATACAAATGTATGAAGTTGAACCATATGGAACTACTGTATAGCTTACATTGCAATTCACATGGTTCAACCTATAAATATAAGAAAAAATAAACCATCCTGCAGCAACTCACCTTCTGGGTCTGTGTGGTCTGGTAATCCATTCCTTGTTGAATGGGTCAGCACTGGAAAGGCAACAGAATCCGCAGAGCAAAGAGCAAGTCTCAGTTTCTTTTTTGCATCTCTGAAGAACAAGCAGAAAAATATGCTAATTTCTTTATCCAGGTAAGGTCACATTTTATGACTGCTTACAATATAAATTAACATTTTACTTTAGGACTCCAACATATCAAATGGTCATTTAAAAAAAGGTAATTTTTAACTTATTGCATCCCACTTAAAGAAAAAAAAAAATAGGCTTTCTAGTCACCCAAGAAGTAAGGTTATCAAGGGCTCAGGGAAAGCACTATACAAAGTGTCCATAAATTGCACACAAATTTTATTGGCCCCATGTATTATAAAGTTACCAAAATCAACCACACAAATCCTTCTGACCTTGTACCACATGCTGAGTTCTACAACAGGCACTAGGAGAATCAGGAAAGCACATTATACCAGGGTGGGGGGACCACAGAAGTCATTTTAGAACCACCCAAATTTAGAATGCCCTCTACCACATCTACTGAGAAATGCTGATTCTGCCACAAGACAAGCTCACTACCTGACAAGAAGCCCTCTCTATTGCTTGACTGCTTGAAAATGTACTCTGTTGAACCAAAATCTGCTTCCTCTTAACTTCTAACTACAGAACTACCTATTACCACCTGGTGATAGGACACTTTAAGGTGTCACCCTCCCCTGGCTCGGCGCCTGTGGCTCAAGCGGCTAAGGCGCCAGGTACATACACCTAAGGTGGCGGGTTCGAATTTAGCCCGGGCCCGCCAAAAAACAATAATGGCTGCAACCAAAAAATAGCCGGGCGTTGTGGTGGGCACCTGTGGTCCCAACTACTTGGGAGGCTGAGGCAGGAGACTCGTTTGAGCCCAGGAGTTGGAGGTTGCTGTGAGCAGTGAAGCCATGGCACTCTACTCAGGGGGACAGCTTGAGGCTCTGTCTCAAAAAAAAAAAAGGTATCACCCTCCCCAACAATGCATCTCTTTAGACCAGGAGACCATCAGGTTTCTTTTATCTGTTAGTGCCTATGTCCCTGTCTGGTTCTGTGAGGCATGGACTAGAACTTCTTGAGAATGTTTAGACTCGCCATCC
This sequence comes from Otolemur garnettii, assembly GCF_000181295.1. Taxonomy (NCBI): domain Eukaryota; kingdom Metazoa; phylum Chordata; class Mammalia; order Primates; family Galagidae; genus Otolemur; species Otolemur garnettii. The sequence goes on along the minus strand of NW_003852409.1, from coordinate 28,198,070 downwards.
AAATAAAGGAGTCTAAAGTAGTAAAGTCAACTGATGAATTTAGCAAAATAGTTTGGCTAGAAATAAAAATTCTGTCTGCCTCTTCCCACAATTTAACTGTAGGAAAAAACCTATAAAACTTCACAATATTGATAAATAAAATAATATGCTATTTAGTCTGCTTTAAAATAACTTGGGAGAGATAAATACTGAAGAGAGAGGACCGGGTGCAGTAGTTCCCAGCTGTAATCCTGGCATTCTGGGAGGCCGAGGTAGGTGGATTGCTTCAGCTTAAGACTCTGAAAACTAGCCTAAGCAAGAGTAAGACCCTGTCTCTACTAAAAATGAAAAGCAAGCCAGGTGTAGTGGTACGTGCCTACAGTCCCAGCTACTCAGGAGGCTGAGGCAAGAGGATTTTTCAAGCCCAGGAGAATCTGAGGTTGCTGAGAGCTATGATGCCACAGTACTCTACCCAGAGAGACAAAGTGAGACACTGTCTCCAAAAAGAAAAAAAAAAAAAGCTAAGAGAGACAGAGAACTTTGTAAGCCCACCAAGAGATAACGATACCTTAAAAGCAATGCTCCTTGTTTGTGGGAAACAGAAGTTCCTTGCCAAACAAAGGCAAAAATTTTAGGATCTTAAAGTCATGTTCTTTCGGCTCGGCGCCTATAGCTCAACCGGCTAGGGCGCCAGCCACGTACACCTAAGGTGGCGGGTTCGAATCCCCAGCCCG
>NW_003852409.1:28193609-28194739 GCF_000181295.1 Otolemur garnettii | reverse complement strand
TTTTTTTTTTTTTTTTTTTTTTGAGACACAGTCTCACTCTCTCTCCCTGGATAGAGTGTCATGGCATCATAGCTCAAAGCAAACTCAAACTCTTGGTCTTGACCAATCCTCGTGCTTCCCGAGTAGGTGGGACTACAGGCGCCCACCTCAACACCCAGGTAGTTTTTTCCAATTTTAGTAGAGATGAGGTCTCAATTTTGCTCAGGCTGGTCTCAAACATGTGAGCTCAAGCACCCATCAGTCTTGGCTTCCCAGAGTGCTAGGATTATAGGCATGAGCCACTGTGCTCAGCTTATTAAAAACTTTTGAAAATAAAGTGTGAGCTGAGGATTGCCTGAGCACACAAGGTTCGAGACCAGCCTGAGCAAAAGTGAGACCCCCATTCTCTACTAAAATTAGAAAAACTAAAGCAAGAGGATCCCTTGAGCCTAAGACTTAGAAGTTGTTGTGAGCTATGACACCATGGCACTCTACCCAGGGTGACAAAGTTAGACTCTGTTTCCCCCAAAAATGAAAAATACCAACATGAAGTATGAGAAGTTCTTCTCTCCCTTGTTAACCCCTCTCAGGCTCCCCAGACCTCAGAGCCAACTCACATTATCATTTTGTTGGAGATTCTTCCAGGAGATACTCTATGCACAACATAAAAATCTGTGCTAAACTGTTTATGCTTTTATACACTTTTGTTTTCCATTAATTTATCTTGAAGAATGTACCATGTTTTTCTGGCAGATATTCAGTATTCTACTATAAGAAAAACAGAATCCTTGGCTGGGCACAGTGGCTCACACCTATAATCCCAGCACTCTGGGAGGCCAAGGGGGTTGGACTGCCTGAGCTCACAGGTTAGAGACCAGCCTGAGCCTGAGCAAGACCTTGTCTCTAAAAATAGTGGGGTATTATGGTGGGAGCCTGTAGACCCAGCTACCTGGGAGGCTGAGGCAAGAGAATCACTTGAGCCCAAGTGTCTGAGGTTGCCATGAGCTATATTGCCACAGCACTCTACCAAGGGTGACAAAGTGAGAATCTGTCTCAAAAAAAAAAAAAAGAAAAAAAAAAAGAATCCTTTAAAACATTAAGTACCAAGCAACAATGGATATGGATAACCTCTCTCTCGAGTCTGTTCCACA
>NW_003852409.1:28190770-28192987 GCF_000181295.1 Otolemur garnettii | reverse complement strand
CTTGAGGCTCTGTCTAAAGAAAAGAAAGATCCTCTTCCCTCTCATAGCTGGGACTATGGGCACCCACCACAATGCCCGGCTATTTTTTTTGTTTGTTTTATTTTAGCAGGCCCAGGCCGGGTTCCAATCCACCAGCTCCAGTGCATGTGGCCAGCACTGTAACACTGAGCAACAGCATCATCCAGCCCTATTCTTTCTTTTAAAGGATATTTGAATTCAGATTACCCTATCACTGTAATCTAAAAGTTACTATTCAAATCTTTATGGTGATTATCACCTGCGCTTTCATAGTTTGCCATTGCGCCTTCACTGGGGCTGGTCCGTTTAATGGCATTCCTATATTTGTCCAGAATGTCCTCAGCAACCTGGGCTTGTGCAGTGAGTCTAGGGCTGGGATCATCTGCAGGGAAAGGAGAGTGAGAATTAGTTTCTTTGGTTGGTATCAACTCTGATGTTAGTATGACACCAGTAGCATAATCCCAAAGGCGGATTAGGAGGTAAGACTTAAAAAGAGCACATATCTCAAAGTTAAGAGGCACCATGCAGCTGCCTACTCATCCCATTCCTAAGTCAGAGACTTGCCAAAGCAGGAAATTGGGAGGAGTAGCTCCACTTTCTCATCATCACCAGAATTCTGCATGACAGTGTCAAAGTTCAGTGCAGACTGAATGGATGACGGATTTCTAATGTGCTTTTACTCAAATCACTGTTATTAGCAATTCATGCTAAGAGAACTCCCAACAATGCATTTTTATACACAGACTTCATTTATTCAGACATTTCCATGCTGAAGGAGGAAAAAAAGAACTATTGAAACTTAGATTTAAACCTTTTTAAATAATTAAAAATATCTATCTCCATTTTTTCATTATAATTTCTTTCTATACCACATTTGGAAACTACAGATATTCATTATATTCTATCTCACCATGACAGTGCAGCTGTTGGAATAGAACATTTTGTGCATGCAATGGTGTCAGAGCACTCCTAGAGAATCTAGACATTCTTGGGGAGTGCTGGAATTATACCTGGGATGCACAAAGAAAAAGCTTATCACAATCACAAATGCAAGTACTGTTTACTGGCAGGACCATTATCCCGTCAACAAAATCAGCACATCAAAAATGTTATCCTAGAGTCTAAAATGGTAGTCATTAATTGAGTTGTTAACTACAGCAAAGAACTTCTATAGATCTACAGGACAAAATAAAGTTCCATAATGAAATACAAACAGCTAGGATAGATCTAAGCCAAGCAGATAACCATAAATGTCCACATTCTGGTAGAATCCCATTTAAGGAAAAAAAAAAACATATCAAAATCACTAGATTATATATGTACATGCGTATATATGTGTGCGTTCACAGTAGCTAATAATAACAGCAACTAACATTTATTGAGCACTTAACCACATGCCAGGAACTGTGTGCTAAGGACCTTATGTAGACTGTCTCAGCTAATCATCATGTAACAGGGCTACCACAGATAACTCCAACTTTTGGAAGAGGAAATCAAGGCATACAGAAGTTAAGCAGCATGCTCATAGGCTCTTCTGTTGTTTCTATGAGACAAATACCTGCTATTCGTGTGTCCATAAAACTGTAGTAAACCACAGTTGACCCGCGAACAGCATGGGTTTGAACTGTACACAGCTCTGCTTATACATGGATTTTTTCAACCCAACACATATCAAAAACACTATTCACTGACATGCAAAACCTGAGTATGCAGAGGGTAGACTTTTCCTGAGTTCCACGGGGCCAACTGCAGGACTTGAGTATGCAGGGCTCTGGGAATACCTGGCGGGGAGGGGAGGGAATATCCTGGAACCAATCCCCCACATATACCAAGGAATAACTATATAAAAAGAGGATTTTCAAAGTAATTTAGTATTTCTACTATGATCACATTTGAATTCATGACAAGACATTCCTAATAAAGCTGATCAATTTCAAAATGTACACTGGTCCTTCATGGTTACAGAATCTTATTTTGGGAGAACTACTTTTTGTTTAATGCTTCCAAGTGCTAGCTAAACATAATGAGAGCCATAATATTATTTATAATCTTTATTTCTGGTGATTCTTAAAAGCTTTATCCCAGGGGCTCAACACCTGTAACTCACAGGCTAAGGCACCAGTCACATACACTGGAGCTGGGGGGTTCGAATCCAACCCGGACCTGCCAAACAACAATGATAACTACAACCAAAAAATA
>NW_003852409.1:28177863-28189106 GCF_000181295.1 Otolemur garnettii | reverse complement strand
GTGTTGGCTCACGCATGTAATCCCAGTACTTGGGAGGCCAAGACCGGTGAATTGCCTGAGCTCACAGGTTTGAGACCAGCCTGAGCCACAGCAAGACCTCATCTCTAAAAAATAGCCTGGTGTTGTGGTGGTCACTTGTAATCCCAGCTACTTGGGAGGCTGAGGCAAAAGAATCACTTGAGCCCAACAGTTTGAGGTTGCTGTGAGCGTGATGGCATAGCACTTTACCAAGGGTGATAAAGTGAGACTGCCTCAAAAAAAATTTTTTTTCCTTTCATATCATTTAAAAATTTATTTAATGGTAACTTTTCAATTCATTAATTAGGACTGAGTAGAAATTTCTAAACCAGTAGGGAAGCTAAATTGCTTAAATCACACTCAAAGAAAATGGGTTACTTTAGAAAAAAAATTTAAGAAAAATACTTAACGGCTTAACTACTACTTAGCTTCTAGTCCTAGCACCAAGAAGCAAGAGAAATATACTATTCAAAGATACAAGGAGAAAACATAACTTGCCTCAAGTTATTAATTCAACATTTTAAAAACATGAGACTTCATTAAAACTAATTCACTTTGTAAACACTGGTGTTCTTCTAACATTAGAAACGTGGTAAGGATACATAAATATCTTGCCCGAAGGACAATGTCATTCTAAATTTTACCAATTAGACCAGAAGGCCCTGATGAATAGAGGTCATGCATGATTTGGCTTAATATGTATAATGCTTAGCACAGGGCCTGGCATGAGTCAGATGGTCAACAAATATTGGCTGAATAGGACAGACCTGGCTGCTCTCTGCAGGGAACCATGGCCTATGAGCACTACTGTTCAAAACCTTTTATTCCAAGGAAGTTATCATATCAAATAAGTCAAGAATATATATGCTAGGACATGGAAATATACCTAAATATATATTTATATGTTTAAATGTAATATAAATATATATTTAACTAGACATTAAAATCATATGTGTTAAAATGGGATTCTACCTATACTATGCTGAATTCTTTGAGGAGGATGTTCTTTTGAAACCTACCCCACTTTTTGATCCAAAAAAAAAAAGTTCATTCATTTAGTAGGATAGTAGGATAACATAATTTATAATCAGGATAAGAGAAAAAGAGGAGAGGTGAGAAATGAACTTCCCTTTAAATACTCTAGTCACTGGAAACAATACACAGCTATCAAACCCAAGGTTGTGTCATGAACACTACCTCTTAAACTTTTAGGGTGCTCCTTCATAATGTGCCCAGAAAGAAGCTGCAGAAATACAAATGCTGAATAAGGTAAGAACTCGACCCCTAGCTTTATTTTCCATGAGTCAGACAGCAATGTTAAAATGGTTCAAGCTGTAAAAAATCAGTAAAGTTTTTAAAACTTATATATATTATGATAGTTGGCATTTATGATATCATTTGAACACTTTATCACAAAAAAGGAAATCATTAGGTAAAACAGAATTTCTTTGTGATCCTAAATAATCAAGAACTATAGATGAAAATAAATTTAGAATTCTATAATTAATATTAAAGAAAACTATTCAATGATTCAAAGATATAGCATGCACAGCACTAAAACCGTCACCACACTTTTCTAAAAGGCACTGTGTCATCATCCCACTAGATGTCGAGTTGTAGGGTATGCCTAGAGGCTCAGCATCAGGGGCCTCATCATAAATGGAAGTTATGATAATGAGGATGATGATGGTGGTAGCAGTCTGCAGGAAGAGCACACTGAGATTCACTGTGGCTGCCAATTGGAAACCACAGAGCTATGAAGAACATACTCCCCACTATACACACACAGACACACTCTTCTAAAAAAGGCAACGCTTATGGCACCCAAGAAAAAGTGTTATGAAATATGTGCTCTGGGAATGAAGGAGCCAGGAAGTCCATGGGTCTACAAACCTGTGAGTGTTGAGAATCTGTCAGGCCCCAGATCATCTTTGTCTTTTTCTTGTTTTTCTTTCTTTCTAAATGGTATAGGAGCTGGAAATTAAATAAAGTCAGTAGTGTGACATATAAAATACTGCACTACTTGGAAGTTAACTGGTGTGCCAACATTTCTAAGTGAAAGGAAGTTGAAAAGTTTAAAAGCTAAAAAATCCCAAGTGCCAACTGATAATCGTTCTTAAAATAGCATTGAAGTTTCTTAAAAGGAGCTCTCAGAATCTGCTTTGGAGTCATCTGCTTTAGGAAAAATGATTTAACAGGAATCCATTAGAAACTAAATCAAAACCACTGCTTCTTAACCTCTGCTCAAAGACAACACATTGAAAACTCCTAGCCTCATCTCTCCTCCTCAAGTGGGCTTGAGTATGGCATGAAAGCAGTTCTCCTCAGTTCCTGAGTGCCACAGTGCTGAGATGAGGCCTTTCGATGAAGTGCCCAGCTTTACTCCTGGATGATCTTTCCTTTCAGGAAGAGAGGATTCTGCCAACCCAAATGATGCTAGGCTATTCACCAAAAAAGCAAACAATTTTATACAATTACCTTCCAAAATAAACACTAATATTAAGGGTATAAACGTTCTCAATGAATATAGACACAAAAAGCTTAAATTTATTCCATTACATTAACAATTCAGGGGGAATGTTTAATTACCAATAGCATCCCATTTTCCTGCAATCATTAATAGCAATTCATGTCAAAAGTTGTATGGTTAACTTCAACAGTATATGATATTTAAACAACAGTTGACCAGCACGACTTCCATTTATGAAATCACTACCTCTTTCTGCAAAGAACAAGAACATTTCTTTTTTTTTTTTTTGAGACAGAGCCTCAAGCTGTCCCCCTGGGTAGAGTGCCGTGGCATTACAGCTCACAGCAACCTCCAACTCCTGGGCTCAAGCGAATCTCCTGCCTCCGCCTCCCAAGTAGCTGGGACCACAGGCGCCCGCCACAACGCCCGGCTATTTTTTGGTTGCAGCCGTCATTGTTGTTTGGAGGGTCCAGGCTGGGGATTTGAACCCGCCACCTTAGGTGTACATGGCTGGCACCTTAGCCGGTTGAGCTATAGGTGCCAAGCCAACAAGAACATTTCTAAAGCTCTGCCTCAACATTTATATGAGTAAAACCATTTTCTACACCCTCAAAAACAACTAGAAACTTAGGCCCAGCAAGTCTCACCGAAGAGTTGACATACTGGCTCTCTGAAAGAGATTTTAGGGCTTTGCTTCTTGTTGCTAATAATTATAGCATTCTAATGTTTTATAAAATTACCTTTAGGCATGGCTGAAACAAAACGTTTTCTCCACCAAGGTCTGTTCCTGTCTGATTTCTCATCATCGCTATCTTTGCGTTCTTCAGTCTGTAGAAAAAGTTGGATGCTTTATTTGGAGTTTGGTAGCAGGATAAATTACTATGAAAAGGATTTCGGAAGTCTGTGAAATACAAAAACCAGTCTTGTTTGCCTTAAAACAAAACTGTTCTTATTGCCATGTAGGCAACTGTTGGAACATGGAAGTATACCTTTTAAGCACAGGACTGTTACCTGCTTGAGGGCAAGCACTACTAATTACGTTAGTAAGCCAAAGTTTAATACAGAGACTGGTATACAGTAAGCAATCAATAAGTACTTACAGAATAAGTAAATGCAGTGCAAATAAACTCTAGAAGGGTAGTACAGATATTAGTAGTAGTAGTAATAATAAAGCCGAATGTGCACTATGTGCCAAATACTGTGCATAAGGGTATGTGTTATCTCATTTCATCCTCACAGAAGCCTTAGGAGATAGCTCCTATTATTAAGCCCTTCATATAGATGAGAAATATGAAACTGAAAAAAGTTATCTCTCATCTTCCTCCAAGTTACACAGCCTATATATGGGACAGCTGAGACTTAGATCATTTCTTGATCACCAATTATACTGAGTTATCATTAAGACATGTCAAAAGGCAGAGACTGTAATTCCCTTATTAGCCTATCAAATGTCCATGGACAAATCACTTAATTTCCATTTTTTCATCTATAAAACTGGTACTAAAAATATCCTCTGTAAGGGCATCCATGTGAATAAGGTATCAGAACCCTAGCAGAGAGATGAGGGCATCTATGCTAGAGAGGAGTTGGGAATGGGGATGAGAAATTGATTACATACAGGGGGACCAATCAAATAAGTACATACACAAAGAATAGTGAAAGCAGATTTCTCATGTTAAGAGAAAGGAGTTACAAATATAGAAAGGAAGAAAGATGAAACAAATTCTATTGTTTCTGGACGAGAATTGAAAGTATTAGCATGGAGCTCAGGATTCTATTTATAGAAAGAGAAATAGAAATAAATGCACTGGTAAATGCACGCGTGCGTGAACACACACACACACACACACTCCCTGAGAAGTCCCGGAAGCAGCAAAAGGCCTACAGCAATGCATGCTGTATCTAATCTCTAAAAACCATTTTTCAAAGGAACAAGGGCTCCTTAGAGAAATGGTTGATTCCAGGACTGGGGCAGACAAAGTAGAATATAAGCTTATAACATCTTGTGCCAGAAAGCAAAGAAATTCTCAAAGAATAATAGCAGCATGTCAAAAGAACTCAGAAGCAGCTTGACGGACTCCCACTGGCCGAATTCGGAAAAACTGGGCTTCAAAATAAATGATAATACCAACTCCACTGACTATAATAGAAGACCATGAGACCGTAGGTGTAATTAATTAATAAGCAGATGAGTTAAAAATTTGATGAAGAATAGTATAGTTACCTATTTTCAAAGTACCCCTCTGTACAAAATACTTATTAATTATAAAGGGGAAAAGGGGGAAAAGTAACTTTATAGTGGCCAACCCTAGATGACACCACCTTCATCAAATGATCCAAATGACCACCACAATGACAGGACAAATTAAAATTGTGTGGTACCTGAGAGAATGCAGTGAAAAGAACAATGTCATTTTAGTGATTTCCTACCATAGATAAATAACCTGAATCTAATCATCAGAAAACATCAAAAAACCCAAATTGACATTCTAGGACATAAGTGGTCTGTAAATTGCCAGAGTGATATGGTCATACAAACTACAGAACTGTGCTAGAATAAAAGAAACTAAAACAATATGACAGCTAAAAGCAGCTGTGATTCTAAATGGGATCCTTTATTATAAAGAATGTTCTGGGAACAACAGGGACGCCTGCATGGGGTGTGGGAATTACACGGTAGTTAGTGGTGTATCAATGCTTTGCTGATGCTGATGGCTGCAATGTGAAGGAGAATGTACCAGTTTGTGGGAAACTTACAGTAAAGTATTCAGAGGTGATGGAGCATCATGTTGGCAACATGCTCTCTCAAATGGAAAACAAGTGGTTTTGTTTTTGGTAAGGCAAACACGAAACAAAATTTACTGAGGAAAAGACAGGCTTTCAGAGTCTTACAAAGCTGAATACATTCACCACAGACAGTGAATAAGCCTCCATTGCTAGAGCAAGTAGGCAAAGAAGCCAAAAGGAGGATTCTTTTACTGTACTTACAACTTTTTTGTAATTTTATCAATGTTGCAAAACAAAAAATAATACTTCATCTAACCATCTCAATTACCAAATCATCAGATACAAAATTGCTGGGAGAAAAGCTAAACTGTCATAAAAGTGAAAAAGAATACTACCATACAACCAAAGTGGTACAGATTTCCTATGGGTTATGGTAGTGGGCATACTAGACTGACAAGTGATTCATTAATTGACAGTGTCTCACTCTGTTGCCCAGACTAGAGTCCATAAGCACATTATCTTATAAGCAGCCTCCAACTTATAGGCTCAAGCAATCCTCCTGCCTCAACCTTCTAAGCAGCTAGGACCACAGATGTTCACCACCATGTCCAGCTAATTTTTTTTTAAGGTAAATTTTTAGTAAACACCAGGTCTCACTATATTGCCCAGGCTGGTCTCAAACTCCTGGCCTCAAGCTAGCCTCTCACCTCAGCCTCTCAAAATGGTAAGGATTATAGGCATAAGCCATCATGCCCAGCCAACAAATCATCTTTAATCCTAGATATTACATTCTATGTTAATCTCAGCTATCATAGAACCAGGCAAAAAGAACACTAAAGCTGACCATAACTGGCAAATTTTTCTACATGGCCTATGTTCCATACCTCTCCTCTTGAGGAGTCCTTACTCGGAGATGAAGATGATGAGTGCGGTGCAGCCACCAAAGAAGTAGCACCAATGGCTGCAGATGGAGGGAGGTCTCGCTCTTCATTCCCTGGACGTCGATTCCAGCTGGGATCACTCATGGGTCGCCGGACAGAAGATACAATATCAGAACTCCTGCTTCGTACTAATCTCTCAGGGTAAGAATGCCTTTGTTTAAATGCCTCCATTTCAGCTGGAGTTAAAACATGGGAAGCAAAGTTTGGCAACCTGGCTTCATTTCCTCCCACAGCACCTTCCAGGATTGGGGGATCTGGTGGTGGATGTGATGGCCTAGCATAGTGAACCTTTGGCCTAACCACAGCAGAAGCTCCTGGAAAAAAAAAAAATTGTAGCTGAGACACATTTAATCCAACAAAGGTATTAACAAAATGCCTTTGTTACAGACTCAAAAGTTCACTTCATTAGTTTACCTTCATGTGAAGACAGGGGATCAAACATGGCCAGCAGAGACTCTGACTGAGAAGGGGGAGAAGTCAGCTGGTGGGCACCTGAAACAAAGAGGGCAAATTGTGAGAGTAGGCCAGAACTTATGACAGGGAAAATTATCAAACAGTGAAAAGGGTCCTAAGTGGTGACAGTTTTCCTTTTTTGATCAATTAGAATTTGTGTATACCAGAAAAAGAGAAACTAATGAATATCAGATTCAGATTATTATTTCAAATTCATTTTACATTATCTTCATACATGGATTTTTTTCTTTTTCTTTTTTTTTGAGATGGAGTCTCACTGTATCACCCTTAGTAGAGTCCTGTGGCAACATAGCTCACAGCAACCTCAAACTGTTGGGCTCAAGCGATTCTCTTGCCTCAGCCTCCCAAGTAGCTGGGACTACAGGTGCACACCACCACCACTAGCTATTTTTTTGTTGTAGTTGTCATTGTTGTTTGGCAGACCCAGACTGGGTTCAAACCCGCCAGCCCCAGTGTATGTGGCCGCCGCCCTAGCCGCTGAACTATAGGAGCCAAGCATGGATTTTTGTTACATTTCAATAGCCTAGCATCTACAACCCTATTACTTCCAATGCTCATGACCAAATATTATGGTTAATGGAGGCAGCACAAAGATAGAGGACTTTAAAGAAACTCAAAACTTTAATAGGGCAGCGCCTGTGGCTCAAAAGAGTAGGGCACCAACACCATATGCTCGAGGTGGTGGGTTCACACCCAGGCCCAGCCAAAAAAAAAAAAAATTGCATTAAAACAAAACAAAACAAAAAACTTCAGTAAAGTCATATCCTTCCCGAGCCTCATCTTTCCCCAATCTGTAAAGACAGGAGCAATACTATCTACAGAAGGGTATAAATAAAAATTTATATGCCTGAAATTCTAACATTGTTCTCAGCAAATGACTTAGTTTAAAAAGAATCCATCAAGAGGCTGGTTAAGAGGCTGGGAGTGGTGGCTCACACCTGTAATCCTACTACTCTGGGAAGTTGAGGCAAGTGGACTTCCTGAGCTCAGGAGACTGAGATCAGACTGAACAAGAACAAGACCCCATCTCTAAAAATAACCAGGCATTGTGGCAGCCACCTACAATACCAGCTACTCAGGAGGCTGAGGCAAGAGGACTACTCGAGCCCAAGAGACTGAGGTTGCTGTGAGCTAAGATGCCAACGCACCCTACCAAGGGCAACAAAGTGAGAATCTAACTATAAATAAATAAATAAATAAGAACCCATAAGAAAAATGAATGTTACTAATACATTACACCATGAAACCAACTCTACCCTCAAAAGCATACTATTCTAAGCTATAGGGAAAAGATAAGTCCTCTAAGCATGTCCAACCAAAAACAGAAATATTAAAATAGATAAGTATGCAAAATGCTAAAATTTTCAAACATAAAAATAAAACTATTAATCTACACTTTTTTAGTCTGAGCTATACTTTTTGATAGTGAATAATATGGTACTATTATACCTTTTGATCTTTTATTCTATAGTTTAAATCATTATGACAGATAGCTTAGAATACCAGTTCTTAAAATTTTTGTTATCAGGATGCTTTTATATCTTTAAAAATTATTGACCCTGGGTGGCCACCCATGGCTTAGTGGGTAGGGCACTGGCCACATGCACCAAGGCTGGCAGGTTCGAACCCAGCCTGGGCCTGCTAAACAGCAATGACAACTGCAACAGAAAAATAGCCGGGCGTTGTGGCAGGCACCTGTGGTCCCAGCTACTTGGGAGGCTGAGGTAAGAGAATCACTTAAGCCAAAGAGTTTGAGGTTGTTGTGAGCCGTGATGCCACAGCACTCTACTGTGGGTGACATAGTGAGGCTCTGTCTCAAAAAAAAAAAAAAAAAAAACCTTTATTGCCCCTAAGAGCCTAAGTTTATATTAGTTATATATAGTACCTATTGCTAGTTACTATACTGGAAATTGAAATTCAAGTTTAAATATTTATTAATTCATTTAAACATAACCATTACACAGTAACAACAAAAAAACCTATTTAATGAAAAATTATTTATTTTCCAAAATAAAAAATAAAGAAAACAGTAGCATTATTTGACCTTTTTGCAAATTCCATTAATTCTGGTTTACTAGAACATAGCTGGATTCTCTATCTGCTTCTATTTTCAATATGTTGCAATATGTTGTTCTGGCTGAAATACACAAAGAAAAAGTATGCAGAGGGAGAATATATTTTTTTTTCTTTTTAGAGACAGAGTCTCACTTTGTCACCCTCTGTAGAATGCTGTGGCATCACAGCTCACAGCAACCTCCAGCTGTTGGGCTTAGGTGATTCTCTTGCCTCAGCTTCCTGAGTAGGTGGGACTATAGGTGCCCACCACAATGCCTGGCTATTCTTTTGTTGCAATTTGGCCGGGGACGGGTTTGAACCCACCACCCTTGGTATATGGGGCCAGCGCCCTACTCACTCAGACACAGGCACTGCCCCAGAGGGAGAAATTTTTTTTTTTTTTTTTTGAGACGGAGCCTCAAGCTATCCCCCTGGGTAGAGTGCCATGGCATCACGCTCACAGCAACCTCCAACTCCTGGGCTCAAGTGAGTCTCCTGCCTCAGCCTCCCAAGTAGCTGGGACCACAGGCACCCGCCACAACGCCCAGCCATTTTTTGGTTGCAGCCATCATTGTTATTTGGCGGGCCAGGCTGGGGATTCGAACCCGCCACCTTAGGTGTATGTGGCTGGCGCCTTAGCCCCTTTAGCCACAGGCGCCGAGCCCAGAGGGAGAATATTTTAATAGTCTTTTCAGAAAACTATGTATATTCTTCCTTGATATTCTACTAAATCTTGACAAGTATTTTTTTCACAGGTTAGCTACAAGGTGGAATCTGAAACAAAATCAATGATATTTTATATTCTTTTGTTAAACCTTAAAATTAATTGGTCTAACTTGTACTTTTTTCCCTCTTTTTTGCACTTTGGATCTTTTACTCATGCATGATTTTGTAACATTTATCAATCATTTGGGAAATATTGTTTCAACGAGATACGGAGATCTTCCAAATGCAGACACATTTCATCACATAATCTCAAAATTCACATTTTTGATATCACCGCCAGTCTCACAAGAAGTCTTTTTTTTCCCCCTGAGACAGTCTCTCACTCTGTCACCCACGATACAGTGCAATGGCATCATCATAGCTCATAGCAACCTGAACTCGCAGGCTCAAGGGATCCTCTTGCCTCAGCCTCCCAAGCAGCTGGGACTATGGATGCATACCAGTGTTACAAACCAGGAACTGAGTCACAACGCAGCAAACTGATGGTCCCCCTGCACAGGGACCTTACCCCCTTCCCCACCCAGGGTCTGGCAGACAAAGAGAGAGAAAGGCTGCAAAATTCACACACACACACATAGTGTTCTGACCTGTGAACAACACCACCATTATCAGCCCATCTCAAGGCTAACAGGTATTGTCCTGAGCCTAGTACTTAAGGGTATTAGAAAACTGGGGGCATGGCTCAGGGCCTGTAACTCAGCGGTTAGAGCCCAAGCCACATACACTGGAGCTGTCGGGTTCAAATCCAACCTGGGACCGCCAAACAATGACAACTACAACCAAAAAATAGCCAGGCATTGTGGCGGGTGCCTGTAGGCACAGCTACTTGGGAGGCTGAGGCAAGAGAATCGGTGAAACCCAAAAATTCGAGGTTGCTGTGAGCTGTGATGCCATAGCACTCTACCAAAGGCAACACAGTGAGACTCTATCTCAAAAAAAAAAAAAAGAAAAGAAAATTGGGGGCATTACTTTTATAAGGCAAAAAGTAAAGAGGTAACAGCTTCATGCTCCAATTAAACAGGCAGTTCTTTACTTAGGGACGTTATCAGGCTGAAGGACAGGGGAGTAATAAGTTACAAATCAAAGAATATTTTGGAGGAAATTTAATGAAGGAAAGTTACACCCTTCAGGTCAAGATGCCTGCAACTGCAGGGTATCTGCAAGGAAAATTATCAATTACTTTCTAATATTATTTATATTCTTGTTTCTAAGTTGTCAATCTCTACCTAGATACCTCCCAGGCTATTTTATCTATTCTGCTGGACATTCCAACCCCTCTTCGCCATCAAAGGCATGTCTTGCAGCTGGGGAGCTGAAATCAGGGCTGTAACCCACTCAAGATTTCAGGGGGGATGCCAGCTTACTCTAGCTTTCACCCACGTACCAGCAAGCCCTGCTAAACAAAAAAGTTTTTAACTAACAGGAAGCTAATCAAGCCCACAGAGGTAGATGCAAGTTTCTAAAATTCTAATTTTTTTTCTTTTTTCAAGAGACAAGGTCTCGCTTTGGCTAAGGCTGGTCTCAAACCTGTGAGCTCAGGCAATCCACATGCCTTGGCCTTCCAAGTGCTGGGATTATAGATATGAGCCACCACACCTGGCTTAATTTTTATTTTTTTAAATGATGGGGTCTCACTGTGTTACCCAGGCTGGAATGCAGTGGTATCATCACAGCTCATTGTGGCTTCCAACTCCTGGGTTTGAGCAATTCTCTTGCCTCAGCCTCCTAAGTAGCTGGGGCCACAGTCCTCCAACACTATGCCTGGCTAATTGTTTTTCTATATTTCATAGAGACAGCATCTTGCTCTTGCTCAGATTGGTCTTAACTTCTGC
>NW_003852409.1:28171543-28176123 GCF_000181295.1 Otolemur garnettii | reverse complement strand
TTAGTTGGCAGCTCTTTGGCCCCCTCAAGGGATTATCTGGCAATGTCTGGAGCATTTTTGGTTGTCATAAGCCCAACAGATGAGTATATGCTACTGGATACGACTAAACATTCTATAATACACAGGACAGGCTCCCACAACAAAGAACTGCCCACCTCAAAATGTCAAAAGCGTTGAGGTTAACAAACTCTGATCTAGAACAAAAAACAAATTAAAAGAAAGAAAAGATGGGTGGGCTCAGTGGCTCACGCCTGTAATTCTAGAACTCTGGAAGGCCAAGGCAAGGAGGAATATTTGAACCCAGAAGTTTAAGACCAGCTTGAGCAAAATCGAGACCCTGTCTCTACTAAAAATAGAAAAATTAACTGGGTATTATAGAGGGTACCTATATTCTTAGCTACCTAGGAGGCTGAAGTAGGAGGATCGCTTACACCCAGGAGTTTGAGGCTACAGTGAGCTAAGATAATGCCACTGCACTCTAGCCAGGACAACAGAGACTATTCTCTCCCTAAAAAACCAAAAAGACACCTCAAAATGTACTGCTCAAAATACAAAACCACTGCTGGCATCTTGGTATTTCTTTGCAGTTCTTTCTTCATGCATAGATTTTTAAATATTTTATCTTACATATAAAATAAGTTTTCTAGTGCCTATAGCTCAGCGGTTAGGTTGCCAGCCACATGCAACAGGGCTGGTTGGTTTGAACCCAGCCAGGGCCTGCTAATCAAAAAAAAAAAAAAAAAAAAACCAAGAAAAAAACAGCCAGGTGTTATGGCAGGCAGCTATAGTCCCAGCTAGTAGGGAGGCTGAGGCAAAAGAATCACTTGAGCCCAAGAGTTTAGGTTGCTGTGAGCTGTGACACCATACCACTCTACCAAGGGTGACATAGTGAGACTATCCCCAAAAAAATAACAATAATAAATTTTCCATGTAACAGTATGTTCTAGATATTTGTACAAGTTACTGCATATTTTAAAGCATTTAACAGCTACATAAATTCTAATAAACGTATACATCAAAATTTGCTTAGCCATTTCAGTTTTCAATTTTAAGTTGTTTCTAATTTTCTGCCAATATAAATGTAATAAAGAACATCTTTATGCATAAGACTTTCTCTATACATGGAATTATTTTTTATGACTAATTTCCAGAAGTTAAACTAAGTAAATTTAGAATGTGAACAATGTAAGGCTTTAAATGCGTATTGACAAATTATGCCCCAAAGTGCTACACCAAGTGATATAATCAAAAGCAATGTGTACAAGTGCCACTTTCAACTATGAACATGATTATTTTTATGTCATTCTCAATTCTCTTTCTTACCATGAGTTATTTCATCCATGTCAGGACTAGTGACAGAATCTTTACCCCCAAAATCAGAGCTGCATTCAGATCTCAGGTCTTCGATCTTATTAGGAATATCCTCAGAGGTTGCACTTATACCTTAAAGAAAATAGTAAAAATTAAACAGCAAGAAGAACAAAATAACCACACAGAAAGTATATGAAATTTGGAAAACATTAACATGTTGTGTCCCAGTTCTACACATGTGAGTTATTTAGTATTATATACTTTATCATACTATTGCTTAAACAGACTTACTTTGCTTTATATAATATAGTCAGAATTATATGTGGTATCTAAAAATAAAGTAGCAGAGACTACTAAAAATAGAAAGAACTATAGAGGGACTGTTTGCCTATTATTTCAACAAGCTCCATAAAGCCATACATGAAGTTTTCAAAGATTTAAAGTATGACAGAAATAGTTTTATTTTCTGAAAATCACTCAGCTCTTAAATAAAATCTATCTCTGTATCAACTCCATAAATGAAGGTGGATGGGAGGAATACTTTCAAATTCCTATTCCTTAAAACAAGACAGACATACCCGACACAACACTGAGGCCTGGCGTGCTGGGGCGGGAACTGACCTCCCTGACATCTGTGTCATCAGATGTGCTACCCAGGCCAGAACAGCTCTCCAATTCTTGCAGACGTTCCTCCTGCTTTAGGTCTGGGGCCTCTGAATGGAAGACAAAAGCTATTACATTAGTGATTCTGTTAGCCTACCAGAATTTTAGTTTTTGTGACCCAGGACCATAAATTAAAACAGAGTGAACAGATTTCTAAGTCTGGGCCAGTTAGTAAAGGTAGTTAGATCAAGAAGTCAAGATTGTAATTTTCATCTCAGTAGAGGCCAGTTCACTGTGCACAGAAGAATATCGTTTCTACATCACTAATCTCACAGAGTATGCTGTTGATTTAACATGTAAACTTGACACAATAGTACAAAATAGCTTTTCTCTAGGCTACCATGTCTGAATGCTTGAAGAAGATAAAATACATATCAGGATGACTTAATTTGTCTTGAGCCAAATAAATCAGAATGTAATACAGATACACAGTTATTTATATTTGTATTCTGGTAGTTGACATTTAAAGGCAAAGATGTGTCTTCATAATAAGGAAAAAAAGAGACATACAAAGTACTTTATATACATTTATAATAATACATATAATAATCCTACACAAAAGAATCCTCAGGACTGTAAAGTCTCAAATTCAATGTATTTCACAACATAACTAAACATCTTTTAAAGGGTGAAGTTCTTCCTTCTGATAAATCTATATAAACTGACCAAGTAGTCAACCACAGGGTCTGAGATGTGTTGCTACTCTTATCCTGTGATGAGTTAGTAGAAGATACTGAAACCAAGGACCCACATGCAACTCTGGTAAGTTACAAATAAATAACTGAACAGAGTTGGAAAGCACCTGTCATCTTAACCTATGCTACCCAAAACTGAATTTCTTCTTAATGGACTGAATATGTCCTAAATTATTTTTCCATTTGGAATTCTTAGCACTGTGATTACCTCAAACTTGTGAAATGTATATTTGACAAAACATACATAATATAGAAATTAGGATACCTTACACTTAAAACTTCTGTGTAAATAAAAAAGCAAACAATGACAGCATACCAACCTGAGTCACTTGGCAACACCTCTACACTCCAAGCCTCACTTGTTGTTTCTGATATTGTAGAACCCGTGCAGGGCTCTAGAAGCACTGATCCTGAACCTGGGAGGCACAGCAAACTGCCTAACATGTTCTCTGCTGCTGCACCTGTATAACCAGTGGGGAGCAAAAGGTTAACAAAGATCCTGATGGAAAGTACAGTGACAGTGGAGGAAAGCCAAACACTAAGCTAACAAAATCTCCCCATCCAACAGAAAACAGCAAAGAGAAGAATAATTTTAATAAACATGACTAAAAACACAAAGTTCACAATGGCACAAAATCCTTTTTATCAGTTTCCTCCTGTCCATATTTGACTCTCCATGAAGAAAACACACACAATTAGGTCAAATCAGTCCAACTACCTTTCATTCATTAGCAATGTTACAGATGTCCTTAATATCTTTCTATAATTTAGTCCTACAGGGATTAAAAACACTCACAGAGATTTAAACACAGAAAGTTAAATTGGCCAGATTTGTTTTCTCCCAGCATATTGGCCACATCGTCAGAGCAATTAAACATATTTGTAGGGAAACATGTATCTCCTTCATAGCACTCATTCAAGTGCAAGTACCGTTTACTGCTTAAATACAACTTACTGCCAACAACAACACTACTTTGGCATCTGGAATGAAGTAATGTGAAACCATTTAAGAAATCTATTTGCATACTTAAAAATACAAAGTATTAAATATTATTATAGGCCTATGTTAATAATACTCAAGTTCAGAATGCTCTACTACTTTTGTTTAAACCTAATAAAAAATTCTACTTCAGTCTATAAAAAAATATTGGAAAAAATTACCAGTAAAAATTGTCTTTTATCATGATATATCATGAAATAATTACAAATAAAATAATATTGAGAACTATCTAAACATAATGAGGTGGGGGAGACGAAAGTAGTGGGTAGGAGACTTGGTGAAACAAAACTGGCCGTATGTGTCTAACCGTTGAAGCTGAGAGATATATACTGGGTTCACGATACCATTCTCAGTTGCGTCTGTCTGAAATTTTCCACGATTAAAAAGAAAATAAAAGGCCAGGTACAGTGGCTCATGCCTGTAATCCTAGCACTTGGGAGGCCGAGATGGGTGGATTCCCTGAGGTCACGGGTTAGAGACCAGCGTGAGTCAGAGGGAGATCTCATCTCTAAAAAACAGCCGGGCGTTGTGGCAGGCACCTGTAATCCCAGCTGCTTGGGCAGCTGAGGCGAGAGAATTGCTTGAGCCCAAGAGTTTGAGGTTGCTGTGAGTTATGACGTCACAGCAGTCTACCAAGGGCAGCAAAGTGTAACTATGCCTCAAATAAATAAATAAATATGGTTGTTATAAGACTATATGTAGGACTCTTTTAGAATTCATAAAACAGTATCCAAAAAAATAAGTTTGACATTTTAAAAAAAGGGAAAAAAACTGTTTTCCCTTTGAAACCTAATCCTTCCAGAAGTGAACTTCATTTTTGTAAAAGAACATCAGTATCATGTTATTCTAAAAGATTTTATGGCTATTAACTGTAAAAATATTCATCTTAGGCTCAGCGTCTGTGGCTCAAG
>NW_003852409.1:28166408-28170941 GCF_000181295.1 Otolemur garnettii | reverse complement strand
AAAAAAGACTGGATTTTCTATTGTTTAGGGAGGAGGCTGTGGTATTAAATGCAGAAAGGAAAACCATTGTCTGTGTTTAAGTAAAGCATGAAGTACAAATGTGCCATGTTCCATACAGGTATCAGTTTCCCAGCTGGCGCTAACATGTAACCTATTTATCAGACCACAAACTTGCCCTCCCATGAAAGGTAAGTGGGTATAAACAACTCAACAGCAAACTTCCAGAGACATTAAACAACAGTTACCTGCAATTTCTTGCAAGCGATCTTCATCAATGTTAGGGTCAAAGTCACTTCCCAAGACATCTGTACTCCAAGTCTCACTCACTGTTTCTGATATGTCTCTATCATCTGTTAGTCCCATCATGTCACGAATTTCAAACTTCCTTAGCTTATCATCAAGATTATCTTGTGTTGTAGCTATGAAAAACAAAATTAAGCACTTTAAAAATTGTAGCACAGCTATAAATTTTTAATCAACTTTAAAGAACTTTTTTTTTCTTTTTTTTTTGAGACAGAGTCTCACTATGTTGCCCTCGGTAGACTGCTATGGTGTCACAGTTCACAGCAATCTCAAACTCTTAGGGTCAAGTGAATCTCTTGCCTCAGCCTCCCACGTAGCTGGAACTACAGGTGCCCACTAGAATGCCCAACTATTTTTTTGTTGCACTTGTCGTTGTTTTAGCTGGCTCAGGCTGGGCTGGAACCACCAACTTCAGTGCAAGTGGCTAGCACCATAGCCACTGTGCTACAGGTACGGAACCTCAACTAACATACTTTTAAGAATTACAGAAACTATGTGCAGGCCAAGGTGTGGCATCAGTGTGGAAGACATATGGATGCTGATTGCTTTTGCAGTGGGCAGGGAATAGTGTATGACATCTTAGGGGGAAAAAAAAGAACTGAAGAAACTATAAATAAAAATAAATTTAATCAACTTAAATTTATTCTCTCACTGAACACAGACAGCTTACATGCAAACACACTGCTTATCTTACAATCAAGTAAATTCTTTGCTTCTTAAACGAATGTGTTCAACTTCATTTTACCTTGTTCATGTTCTAAGAGCTGTAGAGCTTCAACTCCATTACTTCCAGAAGGTCCTGCTCCAAGTTCTGATACAGACTCTCCTTCCAGGTCTAAAGAGGACACTGAATTGGAGCGATTTGAAGGACCTAGAGAAATGTTTATTATATGAGCAAGGTTTTTAATAAAAGCAGTCATAAGCCACCATGCAATTTTTCATACCTTGATTAAGAGATGAAAGACTGATTAAAGTGCTTTTAATATTGCATTTATAGGCTCAGCGCCTAGGCTCAGTGAGTAAGGGCACCAGCCACATACACTGAGGGTGGAGGGTTCGAGCCCTGCCCAGGCCAGCTAAACAACAATGACAACTGTAATAAAAAATAGCCCGGTCTTGTGGCAGGCACCTGTAGTCCCAGCTACTTGGGAGGTTGAGGCAAGAGGTTGGCACTTAAGCCCAAGAGTTTGAGGTTCCTGTGAGCTGCAACACAACAGCACCTTACCCAGGGCCACATAGTGAGACTCTGTCTCAAAGAAAAAATATATATATTGCATTTATACCTTTAAAACTATTCATGTCCTTTGAGCTAGCAATTCTGCTTCTAGGAATTTCTCTAAAGAACTAATCAAAATGTAAACTAAGGTCATTTGTTGTGAACTTCTAATAATGTCTAAAAAGTGGAAGCAATCGACACATTTAATCACAGAAGAATGTTGAAATAAATTATTATCAGCTCATTTAAAGTTAAAGAAAAATGTCATTAAAAATCATGTCATTAGGCCAGGCACGGTCACTCACAACTTGTAATCCCAGCACTCTGGGAGGCTGCAGCAGGCGGATCACCTGAGCGTACAAGTTCAAGACCAGTGTGAGCTAGAGCAAGACCTTGTCTCTAAAAAATAACCGGGTGTTGTGGCAGGCACTTGTAGTCCTAGCTACTTGGGAGGCTGAACCAAGATAATCACTTGTGCCCAAGAGTTTGAGGTTGCTGTGAGCTATGATGCCACAGCACTCTAATGGGGGCAACAAAGTGAGATTCTGTCTCAGAAAAAAAAAAAATCATTTTATTTAGGTTGGGCACAGTGGCTCATGCCTATAATACCAGCACTCCAGGAGGCCGAAGCCAGTGGATTGCTTGACCTCATGATTTACAGAAAAGCCTGAGCAAGAGCGAGACCTCGTCTCTAAAAAGAAAAATAGGTGGGCAGTGAGGCACACATCTGTAGTCTCAGCTACCTGGGAGGCTGAGGCAAGAGAATTGCTTAAGCCCAAGAGTTTCAGAGTGCTGAGAGCTATGACACTGCAGCATGCTACCAAGGGTGATAAAGTGAGACTCTGTTCCCGCTCCCCCCCCCCAAAAAAAATCATGTTATTTAATCATGTTAAATTGGCTCGGCGCCTATAGCTCAACCGGCTAAGGCGCCAGCCATGTACACCTAAGGTGGTGGGTTCGAATCCCCAGCCCGGACCCGCCAAACAACAATGATGGCTGCAACCAAAAAATAGCCAGGCGTTGTGGCGGGCGCCTGTGGTCCCAGCTACTTGGGAGGCGGAGGCAAGAGACTCGCTTGAGCCCAGGAGTTGGAGGTTGCTGTGAGCTGTAATGCCACGGCACTCTACTCAGGGGGACAGCTTGAGGCTCTGTCTCAAAAAAAAAAAAAGAATGTTAAATTATAAAAGGAAATGTTACATTACTAAACAAAAAAAGATTACAAAGGAGCATAAACCTAATGTTGCTATAAATAAACCAAAATGCTAACTGCTATTAAAAGAAGGGTGAGATTATAGATGATTCTATTTCTTTTCTCCATTTTCTGGAATACATGTATGTTATGTATGAGTTTTTTAGAAAGTTTGTAAAAAGGAGAAGTTACTACATTTTGTTTTTTTATTTTATTATTTCTTTTTAAATGTTAGTAAAATCTGCCCTAGTATGTGGAATGACATTCTCACTTCACAATCTTGTCTTTTAATTTTCTTTTTTTATTCTTATTTCGATTGTATCCTGCTTCATGAAGGTTTGTGTGTGAGAATAAAGGAATCCAGAACTCCAGGAGTATACACAACATCCTGAAATAGTAAGTCTATTTTTCTCATTTAGACATGCATCATATCCTTCTAAAGGAGCTCTATAAGCTCTGCTGTATAATAATACTGGAGAAACAAAACATGCTATTATCCTATTTAAGCCTCAATGAAGACTTGTATCTTCTCAATTTTGTATGACCAAAGGCATCTTATAACCTTAATTTTATTCAAGAAATAGTCTTTACAGCCAACTGTTCAAGCTCATTAGAGGAAATCTTCATTACTCTCCTTAATGAGAGGCACAGATGGTATAATTATAATTTATAAGGCTCCTTTAAAGAACACAAAACATTACTTGAATCACACAACTCCTTGAATGAAGTAACCCTTCACCTTCAGATATTCCTTCCAGATTATCACTGCAGAGGGAAAAGCGCAAGGTTTTATCAGGTTTACCGTGGAGTTTGTTTTCATCGACAGGGACATCTCCTTGTCCTCCATCCGTAAGTTGCATGTTTAGGACCTGAGAAATAAAATGCCAATTTTGGTTTATTAACTGAAAGAATACTGATAAGAAAACAAACCATAGCAAATGCATATCTGAGACCTCCTTAATTTATCATTTTGAACTAAAATCCCACTTATAAGATCTGTCAAAACTTTTAAATACACGTGGAGTCAAAGTATATCTGTTAAAACAACTGAAGTTATGTCTTTCCACTACCCTGCCATGTCAGAGATATGAACAGGCAATCAGACTTCACCTGCGCAGGGATTAGAGCGAGACGAGCCAGAGGGCTATGGTATCAACAGGCTGGTCCTTCCTGTTCTGCCATGTATTAACTATTTAATCTTTTTTTTAAAATATGGAACGCTTCACGAATTTGCGTGTCATCCTTGTGCAGGGGCCATGCTAATTGTCTCTGTATCGTTCCAATTTTAGTATATGTGCTGCCGAAGCAAGCACTAACTATTTAATCTTGAATAAATTATTAAGCTCTCTAAGCCTTAATTTCTTCATCTATAAAATGACAATAGTAATATCATGTATCCCTGGAATTGCTGAGGATTAAATAAAAAGATACACATAAAGCATCTGGCATAGCATATAACCTACTGACTTTGCAATATATTTTTTCAAAAGTTAATAAATGAATTCAATCAGAAGAAAACATGTAATCACATTATCTTGCACCAGGATTTAATCAATCTACTTTGAATCTCTACTTGATCACACACAGAGCCATAAAAGTCCATGCCAGAAGCTGAAATATGACTTCCTAGCCATCTCCAGCATAGAGGTGATGGTCTTTTAATAATGCTATTTGCTGGATAATTTCCAAATAACATAATTACATCTCACTACTCCTGGGAAGCCTCATAACTCAACTTTGTATGTGCATTTCCACCTTAATGAAGAATTGAGTGCTTTGTTGGAAATCACATAGCATGGTTTAAACACTTAGAACTTGAACTCAC
>NW_003852409.1:28163143-28166133 GCF_000181295.1 Otolemur garnettii | reverse complement strand
AATTCACGTGGCTTCCTTGGTTGTTGCTAGAATACAAAGGAGGAAATAGTATCCTCACTGAAAAATAAAAAAATTTCGGACTGGCGTGGTGGCACTCTGGGAAGCTATGGTAGATGGATTGCCTAGGCTCACAAGTTCGAGACCAGCTGAGCAAGAGTGACACCCTGTCTCTAAAAATAGACGGGTGTTGTGGTGGGTGCCTATAGTTCCAGCTACTTGGGAAGTGGAGGCAAAAGAATCACTTGAACCTAAGAGTTTGAGGTTGCTGTAAGCTATGATGCCATGGCATTCTACCAAGGGTGACAACGCGAGACGCTGTCTCAGAAAACAACAGCAACAAAAAAATATCAGGTTGTACACTATAAATACAAGTAACTTGTATGTGTCAGTTAAGCAAAAATAAATAAACAAACAAAAAAACACCCTCTGGTGGCTGATTTTGCCCAATTTAAAAGTAGATTAAATGGATTGTTTTCTTTTTTTAGAAACAGAATCTCATTTCATCTCCCTCGGTACAGTGCTATGGCATCACAGCTCACAGCAACCTCCAGCTCTTGGACTTAGGCGATTCTCTTGCCTCAGCTTCCTGAGTAGCTGGGACCATAGGCGCCTGCTGACCTCAGTATGTGGGGCCAGGACCCTACTCATTGAGCCACAGGTGCCGCCCAATTAAAAGGTTGTGGGTTTTTGGGCAGTTTTTGGCTGGGCCTGGGTTTGAACCCACTACCTCCGGTATATGGGGCTGGTGCCCTACTCCTTGAGCCACAGGCGTCACTCCAATTAAAAGGTTTTTAATGGTTCTAAAAATTTACAAGTGATGGGTTTTTTGTATTATTTTTATTTTTTTGAGACAGGCTCTCACTATATCACCCTTGGTAGAGGGCCGTGGTGTCATAGCTCACAGCAACCTCAAACTCTTGGGCTTTAGCAATTCTTTTGCCTCAGTCTCCCAAGGAGCTGGAACTACAGGCGCCCACCACAATGCCCAGCTATACAAGTAAAGCTTTTAAAAAATCATTTAAAGCTGGGCACAGTGGTGGGCACCTGTACTCCCTCCTACTGAGGAGCCTGAGGTGGGAAGATCTCTTGAGCCAGGAGTTCAAGTCTAGCCTTGGCACCCCAGCAAGATCCCATCCCTTTTTAAAAATAAAGTTAATTAAAAATACCACAAAAAACAAACGTGAAAATACTGACATTAAATAAATTTTTGCCACAAAAAGAGTAATTTCATATAGCTCAAAATTGGCTATTATTTTTTTAGTTCCTTAAGGTGGAAAGTTAGTTTACTGATAAAAATCTTTCTGCCTTTTTTAACACATGTTTACAACTATATATAATTTCCCTATAAGCACTGGTTTCACCCAAAGTTTGATATGCTTTGTCTTATTTTCATTCCTCTTCAAAGTATTTTCTAAGTTCCCCTGCTTTTGTCTTGGACTACTGGTACTGTTTAATTTCCATACATTTGTGAATCTTTCAATGTCCTTCTGTTAATTGATATTTAGCTCAATTTCATTGTGACCAAAGAAAATACTTTCTATGATTGCAGTCTTTTAAATTTACTGACACTTGTATGGCCTAACATATGGTCTATCCTGGAGAACTTTCTCACGTGTACCTGAGAATGTGTACTCTGCTGTAGGAGGTGAAGTGCTGCACATATGCACGTTAGCTCTACTTTGTAATACTGCTCAGGACCTCCATTCCTTGTTGATCTTGTCTAATTATTCTATCCATTATTGAAAGTGGGCTATTAGGGCAGCACCTATGGCTCAAAGAGTAGGGCACCAGCCCCATATACGGGAGGGGGTGAGTTTAAACCCAGCCCCGGCCAAAAAGGAAAAAAAAAAAAAAAGAAGTGAGATATTAAACCCTCCAAATATTGCCGTACAACTACATATATCTATTTATTCTATCAGCTTTGCTTAATATATTTTGGGGCTACTATGGTGTGTTTATATTTAAAATTCTTGTATCTTCTTGATGGAATGACCATTTATCAACATATATAGTGTCTCTGTCTCTTGCAATCTTTATGTTCCTCAGACTATTCTCAATGGATCCATTTTAAAGTTCACTGATATTCTAGTTATTGTACTTTTCAAATTCAGAATTTTGTATGGTTCCTTTTTGTAATTTCTACTCCTTTATTGATATCTTCTATTTGATGAAATACTTTCTTTTATTTTCCTTTAGTCCTTGGCTCATAGTTTTTTCAAGTTCCTTGAGTGTATTAGAGACAAGGCTTTCCTCTGTTGCCTGGGCTGGGGTGGAAGGGCTCAATCTTTGAACTGTAACTTTGCACTTCTAGGTTCAAGGGATTCTCCTGCCTCAGTCTTCTGAGAAGGTGGGACTAGAGGCAAATAGACCACACCTAGCTAATTTTTCTTATGTTCTGAAGAGAGAGGTTCATGCTATATTGCATAGGCTAGTCTCGAACTCCTGGCCTCAAGTGATCCTCCAACCTCTGCCTCCCAAAGCTGGGATCACAGGTATGAGTCATTACACCTAGCCCTATGAGAAGTCAAGAGTCAAGAGAAGTCTTCTTCTTCCTATTTGCATCTAAACCAAGCTCTTTTGTTATAAGTATCTTTCTTTTTCTTTTTTTTCTGGGGACAGAGTCTCACTATGTAGCCCTTGGTAGAGTACCATGGCGTCACTGCTCACAGCAACCTCAAACTCTTGGGCTTAAGTGATTCTCTTGCCTCATCCTCCGAAGTAGCTGGGACTAGAGGTACCCGGCTATTTTTTGGTTTAGTGTTATTGTTGTCTGGCAGGCCCCGGCTGGATTTGAACCCACCAGCTCCAGTGTACGTGGCTGGTGCCCTAGCTGCTGAGCTACAGGTGCTGGGCCTGTTATAAGTATCTTAAAACTGATTCTCATAACTGCCAATCTCATTTCTGCAAAAAATTTTATTTTCTTAGTTTTCTTTTTAGTTACACAGGTCACTATGAAAGGTTTGGTTTCTTTTTTTTTTTTTTTTTGGACA
>NW_003852409.1:28161082-28162916 GCF_000181295.1 Otolemur garnettii | reverse complement strand
CTTGGGTTTAAGCGATTCTCTTGCCTCAGCCTCCCAAGTAGCTAGGACTACAGGCACCCGTCACAATGCCCAGCTATTTTCTTTGTTGTAGTTGTCATTGTTTTAGCAGGCCCAGGCCAGATTTGAACCTGCCAGCCCCAGTGTAATGTGGCCAGCACCCTAACTATTGAGCTACAGATGCCAAGTCACACCCAGCTATTTTTAGAGATAGGGTCTCATTCTGGCGCAGGCCAGTCTCCAACTCATAATCCACCCCCCTCAGCCTTCCAGAGTGCAAGGATTACAGGCATGAGCCACCATGCTCAGCCCCAATTTCCATTTTTCTCCACCAGACAAAGAATAGAAACTACAGCTAAAGAATTTTAAAACAGGAATTCCACTAGTATACTACAGTAAAATAAAATATTTCCTACAAGCCACTAGAAAAGGCTCTTCAATTTTCTTTTTTGTTTCTTTTTGTCTCTTTAATTTTCATAACATAATTCCCTGGCTTCCTCTTACTTCTACTATTTCTATAAAAATGCCTTTTGTTTGGACCTACTCACCAGCTTCAGTGCCAAAGATGTACCAATATGAACATCTGCTCCACAACTGCTCATCAAGCATTAAGCATGTGATAGTGTGTAGACCATCGAAGGTCATGAAGATGATGCATTAAATTCACTGCTATCGTCTAAAATGTCTACAGTCTGCTAAAATTTTTAAGTTGAAATCCGAACCCTTGCCTGGCACGGTGGCTCACACCTATAATCCTAGTACTCTGGGAGGCTGAGGTGGTGGACTGCCTGAGCTCATGAGCTTGAGGCAGCCTGAGCAAAAGCAAGACTGTCTCTAAAAATAGGTGGACACTGTGGCAGGTGCCCATAATCCCAGCTACTGGGGAGGCTGAGGCAAGTGGATCACTTAATCCCGAGAGTTTGAAATTACTGTGAGCTATGAGGCCATAGCACTCCACCAAGGGCAACAAAGCAAGACTCTGTCTAAAAAAAAAAAAAGAAAAAAAACCCCTAACCCTCAAATTGAGGGTATGTGGAGAGAGGGCCTATGGGAAGTTGATTAGGTCATGAGGGTAGTGTGTCCTGAAAGGAATTAGTGTCCCTATAAAATAGGCCCAAGATAACAGTGAAAAGGTGCCCTTTATGAACCAAAAAATGCTCTCAGGAGATACTACATCTGCCTTAATCTTGGATTTCCCAGCCTCCCAAATTATGAGAAATAAATTTCTGTAGTGATTAAGATACCCAGCCTCTGGTATTTTATTATAGAAACCTAAATGAGACAAGAATACTGATTCATAGAACCAAGTGACCATGTACATTCATACCTCATTTTCTGACATCATCCCTGGAGTAAGCTGGGGACCTGTCCCTAAGGAAATGACCAGCACCTCTTCTGGCTGTACCTCCTGAATGGTTTCTTGAGATGATCCTTCATGGTCCATATGTAGGTCCATTAGCATATTAGTGCGGCTTCTGCTCCGAGTTGCTAATTACAAATTTCAAATAAAAATATTTAGAGGAAGATGAAATGAAGAAAATGGCACACTTATCATAAAATATTTTCTATTAGTACCACTTCTGCTCCAAGTTGCTAATTACAAATTTCAAATAAAAACATTAAGAGAAGGCTGCACCTATGGCTCAGTGCATAGGGCGCTGGCCCCATATACCGAGGGTGGCGGGTTCAAACCTGGCCCCAGACAAAAAAAAATAGTCAGGCATTGTGATGGGTGCCAGTAGTCCCAGCTACTCGGGAGGCTGAGGCAAGAGAATCGCCTAAGCCCAGGAGTTGGAGGTTGCTGTGGGCTGTGATGCCATAGCACTCTACCAAGGGC
>NW_003852409.1:28157462-28159779 GCF_000181295.1 Otolemur garnettii | reverse complement strand
TGAGCTCACAAGTTCTAGACCACACTGAGCAAGAGCAAGACCCTGTCTTAAAAGAAAGAAAAAAAGGGGGGGCGGTGCCTATGGCGCAAAGGAATAGGGCACTGGCCCCATATACTGGAGGTGGTGGGTTCAAACCCAGCCCCGGCCAAAAACTGCAAAAAAAAGAAAGAAAGAAAGAAAGAAAAGGAAAGAAAAAACTAGGTCCTCCAAGTTATTCTGATGACTAATACAGATAATCCTTCAAACTGTCCTGATAACCAGGAGAGCAATTCAAGTCCATAGAACATCACTCATCCAACATAGCAAAACTCATCTCAGTTTCAGATTCGGGACAAGAAAGGCATTACTGGCTCAGCGCCAGTAGCACAGTGGTTGTGGTGCCAAACCACATGCACTGAGGTTGGTGGTTTGAATCCGGCATGGGCCAGCTAAACAACGATAACTGCAACAACAACAAAAAAAAAAACAGCCAGGCACTGTGGCAAGTGCCTATAGTCCCAGTTCTTTTTTGTAGTTGGCTTTGTTTGGCAGGCCCTGGCTGCGTTCAAACCCTCCAGCCTTGGTGTAGTAGTCCCAGTTATTTGCCTCTTGGCTGAGACAAGAGAATCACTTAAGCCCAAGAGTTGGAGGTGGCTGTGAGCTGTGACACGACGGCACTGTACTGAGGGCAACGTAATGAGACTGTGTCTCAAACAAACAAACAAAAAAAGGCATTGCTTTATTATCTTTTTAAGATATCCTAACTATTTTTCCTGTATAATGATTTAATTCACATAGATCGTTCATACTAATAACGGAACTTAGTAAGCATTAGAAAACTTCAAATGGATGGCTCAGTGCCTGTAGCTCAAGCAGCTAAGGCACCAGCCACATACACCAGAGCTAGCAGGTTCAAATCCAGCCTGGGCCTGCCAAACAACAATGACAACTATAACCAAAAAATGGCTGGGCGTTGTGGTGGCCGCCTGTAGTCCCAGCTACTTGGGAGGCTGAGGAAAGAGAATTTCTTAAGTCCAGGAGTTGGAGATTGCTGTGAACTATGATGCCAAGGGCAGCAGCTTGAGACTCTGTCTCTAAAAAAAAAACTTCACATGAAAACGGATACCCATTTAAAGTAAAAATAATTAGGCAACCTCTCACAAAATCAGTTTCTGAAAGCATGTTTTCCCCCTAGAAATATATAAACTTCTTTCCAAAGATGTAAGAGGTTTACATCTCCTTGTGTTTATTGTTATTTATGTTTTTGAGACAGAGTCTCACTATGTTGCCTTCGGTAGAGTGCTGTAGCGTCACAGCTCACAGCAACCTCAAACTCTTGGGTTCAAGTTAGCCCCTTGCCTTAGCCTTCCAAGTCTGGGACTACAGGCGCCTGCCACAATGCCCAGCTATTTTTTAGAGACAGGGTCTCACTCTGGCTCAGGCTGGTGTCTAACCTGTGAGCTCAGGCAATCTATCGGTCTCAGCCTCCCAAGTGCTGGGATGACAGAGGTCAGCAATCGGGCTTGGCTTCCTATGTTTAAATGTAAGGTCCTACCTGTTTCATAGGAACAATTTAAATTAACAAGAGATTCAATTATTTTTGGTTTTTTACCTCTGCCTGAAAGTAAAAAAGTAATATTTTTTTTCTAAAAAATCTTTCAAAAACTTTTAGACACTATTGGCTTTGCACCTATACTGCAGTGGTTAGGGCACTGGCCACATACACCCAGGCTGGCCGATTCGAACCAACCCAGACAGCTAAACAAACAACTGCGACAAAAAAAATAGTCAGGCATTGTGGCAGGTGCCTATAGTCCTAGCTACTTGGGAGGCTGAGACAAGAGAATCGCTTAAGTCCCAGAGTTTGAGGTTGCTGAGAATTGTGATGCCAGGGCACTCTACCAAGAGCAATATAGTGAGACACTGTTTCCCCCAAAAAAGAAATTTAGACACGGAAAGATTTGGATTGTTTGTGACAATTTATCTATAAGTTTTATACTCTTTTTGGGGGGAGGAGGCCTCAAGCTTCATCCTGGGTAGAATATGCTGCCTCACAGCTCACAGCAACCTCAAACTCTTGGCTTTAAGCAATTCTCTTGATTTAGCCTTCCAAGTAGCTGGGTCTACAGGTTCCTACCACAATGCCCAGGTATTTTGTTGTTGTTGATGCAGTTGCTGTTGTTGTTTTAGCTGGCCTGGGCCAGGTTAGAACCCTCCAGCCTCAGTATATGTGGCCAGCACCCTAACCACTGAGCAATGGGCACCGCCCAAATTTTATACTCTTTTTTTTTTTTTTTTTTTGAGACGGAGCCTCAAGCTATCCCCCCGGGTAGAGTGC
>NW_003852409.1:28151544-28156132 GCF_000181295.1 Otolemur garnettii | reverse complement strand
AAAAAAAAAAAAAAGTTTGAGGTTGCTATGAGCTATGATGTCATAGCACTCTATGAAGGACAACATGCTAAGACTCTGTCTTGGCTCAGTGCCTGTAGCACAGTGGTTACAGTGCCAGCCACATGCACCAGGGCTGGTGGGCTTGAACCTGGGCTGGGCCTGCTAAATGATGACAATAACAACAACAAAAAATAGCTGGGCCTTGTGGCAGGCACCTGTAGTCCCAGCTACATGGGAGGCTGAAGCAAGAGAATTGCTTAAGCCTAAGAGTTTGAGGTTGCTGTCAGTTGTGATGCCATTGTACTCTACAGAGGGTGACATAGTGAGATTCTGTCTCAAAAAAATAAAAAAAAAAACCAGTGTTACTGTATAATATGAACAGTAAAATTAGGAGGTGAAGAATCTTAGGCAGTGATGGCTACTATTCTCCTACGTTGCAAAAGCATGAAATAAAATCAACCTTCTGAACAATGGACTTTTTTTTTTTTTTTTTTTGAGACAGAGTATCAAGCTGTTGCCCTGGGTAGAATGCTGTGGCATCAATGTTGTGGCATCGTAGCTCACAGCAACCTCCAATTCTTGGGCTCAAGCAAGCCTCTTGCCTCAGTTTTTCTATTTTTAGTAGAGATGGGGTCTTGCTTTTGCTCAGACTGGTCTTGAACTCATGAGCTCAAGCAGTGTACCTACCTCAGACTCCCAGAGCACTAGGATTACAGGCATGAAACACTGCTCCCAATCTCAGTGGACACATTTTTTAGAAATGTGAAATAAATGCACTGACCAGATCATATGACTATACAAAAAAATAATACTGGGGGCCAGGCACAGTGGCTCATGCCTGTAATCCTAGTGCTCTGAGGCCGAAGCAGGTGGACTGCCCTGAGCTCACAAGTTCAAGACAGCCTGAGCAAGAGTGAGACCCTGTCTATTAAAAAAAAAAAATAGCCGGGCGATGTGGAAGGCACCTGTAGTCCCAGCTACTTGGGAGGCTAAGGCAAAAGGATCGCTTGAGCCCAAGAATTGGAGGTTGCTCTGAGCAATATCGAGACACCTGTCTCTACTAAAACTAGAAAAACCAAGAAAAAAAGATCTCTTGAGGCCAAGATTTGGAGGCTGCTACAAGGTATGATGACGCCATGGCACTCTACCAAGGGTGACAAAGTGAGACTCTGTCTCCAAAAAAAAAAAATACTGGGCAATTTGAGAGTAAATTTGAAATTTACTCTCCACCAGATCTATATTTAATGATGACAGTTTTGGATGATGAGAAATGAAAAAACTAACTTAACAGCAGTGAAGGGGGAAGTCTCTGATTTATCAAAAATCATAATTTATTTATTCACATTAACAGAATACAGATATTCCATAATATTGAAAACCATTACTTTTTCTATTTCAATTAGGAAAACTGATGATGAAAAAAGCCACAGACTTGAAGAACATGATGTTATACTTCTAGTGATAGTATGATTCCATAATATATTAAACATAAGATTGGGCCGGTATGGTAGTTCATACCTGTAATCCAGACACTTTTTTTGTTTGTTTTGCTTTTGAGACAGAGTCCCAAGTTGTCGCCCTGGGTAGAGTGCCATGGCATCATCATACCTCATAACAATCTCCAACTCTTAAGCTCAAGAGATTCTCTTTCTTCAATTTTTCTATTTTTAGTAGAGACAGGGTCTCAATCTTGCTCAGGCTGGTCTTGAACTCAGGAGCTCAGGCAATCCACACACCTGGGCCTCCCAGAGTGCTAGGATTACAAGTGTAAACCAACACACCTGGTCTAATCCAAATACTTTGTAAAGCCAAAGTAGGAAGATGACTTAAGGAGCCTGAGCAAAATTATTAAGACCAATGACTCTACAAAAAAAATTTTTTTTGAAACAGAATCTCACTATGTCACCCTCAGTAGAGTGCCATGGCATCACAGCTCATAGCAATCTCTAAACTCTTGGGCTTAAGTGATTCTCTTACCTCAGCCTCCCAAATAGTTGGGACTACAGGTGCCTACCACAATGCCTAGCTACTTTTTGTTGTAGATGTCATTGTTGTTTAGCAGACCCAGGCCAGGTTCGAACCTACCAGCACCGAGCCTCTACAAAAATTTTTTTGAAAATTAGCTAGGTATGGGCCAGGCACAATGGCTCATGCCTGTGACTGCAGCCTTCTGAGAAGCCAAGGCAGGAGGATCCCTTGAAGTCAAGAGTTTGAGGCCCAACTGAGCAAGAGCAAGACCCCATCTCTACTAAAAATAGAAAAATTAGCCAGGCATTGTAGCAGGTGACTATAGTACCAGCTATTCGAAAGGCTGAGATAAGAGAATCACTTGAACCCAGGAGTTTGAACTTGCTATAAGCTGGGCTAATGCCATGACACTCTAGCCTGGGAAAACAGTGATGAGACTCTGTCTC
The DNA here is from genome assembly GCF_000181295.1 of Otolemur garnettii. Classification (NCBI taxonomy): domain Eukaryota; kingdom Metazoa; phylum Chordata; class Mammalia; order Primates; family Galagidae; genus Otolemur; species Otolemur garnettii. The sequence goes on along the minus strand of NW_003852409.1, from coordinate 28,153,718 downwards.
AAAGAAAAAAAGGTAGCCAAGCGTAGTGGCACATGTTTTTAGATTTTCAGACCCAGCTATCTGGGAGGGTTGGGTGGGAGATCAACTGAGCCTAGGCACTTGATCTTGCAGTGAACTACATTCATGCCACTGCATTCCAGACTGGGTGACAAAGTGAAACCTTACTTCTGTTTTTAAAAAAATAAGAAAAAAACAAAACTTATTCATGCTCACTAACTGTTTCTCAGCAACTCATCATAATCAAGCAGGCACTATAATATGGTAGATACATCATTAATAGATAATAGGTGTTCACTAAGCAAATAAAGCTTGTTTAAACATAATGTTTAAATAAATCAATAAAGTAGACAAAATAAAATTAAACTTCTACTTTGTAACATTAGCTTAAGGTGGGGCACAATACGTCACACCTATAATCCTAGAACTTTTGGGAGGCTGAGGCAGGTGGATTGCCTGAGCTCACAGGTTCAAGACCAACCTGAGTAAATCTAAGACCCCATCTATAAAAAGTGGCTGGGTATTGGAGCAGGTGTCTATAGTCCCAACTACTTGAGAGGATGAGGCAAGAGGATCACTTGAGCCCAAGAGTTTGAGGTTGCTCTGAGCTATGACACCCTAGCACTCTACCGAGGGTAACAAAATAAGACTGTCCCACAAAAAAAAAAAAAAAGGTATCTTAGCTCAATTGACGAAAGATTGAGTTCTAATAAAAACAATAATGAAGGCTCGGCGCCTGTGGCTCAAGCGGCTAAGGCGCCAGCCACATACACCTAAGGTGGCGGGTTCGAATCCCCAGCCCGGGCCCACCAAACAACAATGATGGCTACAACCAAAAAACGGCCAGGCGTTGTGGCGGGAGCCTGTAGTCCCAGCTACTTGGGAGGCTGAGGCAGGAGACTCGCTTAAGCCCAGGAGTTGGAGGTTGCTGTGAGCGTGATGCCATGGCACTCTACCCAGGGGGATAGCTTGAGGCTCTGTCTCAAAAAAATAAAAAAATAAAAAAATAATGAAAAATAGGTCGGGTGCCATGGCTCACTCCTGTAATCCTAGTACTCTGGAAAGCAGAGGTAGGTGGATTGCCAGGTTCAAGACCAGCCTGAGCCTAAAAACAGCCAGACATTGTGGCCGGTGCCTGTTGTCCCAGCTACTTGGGAGGTTGAGACAAGAAAATCACTTGAGCCCAAGAGTTTTATGTTGCTGTGAGCTATGATGCCAAGGGTGACAAGGTCAGACTGTCTCAAAAAATAAAATAATAAAAATGAAAAAATAGTAATTTATTTTCTATTTTATTGACAAAAACTTTCTAAAATAATATTACTTATTATGTTACTTAAAACTCTTGCAAGGAGGAGCATACCTGAAAAAAGAAGGGGCCAGGCTCGGTACCCAGAGCTCAGCATTTAGGGCGCCTGACACATGCACCAGGGCTGGTGGGTTTGAACCTGACCTGGCCTGCTAAACAACAACAATAACAACAACAACAACAAAAAATAGTTGGGTATTGTGGCAGGCGCCTATAGTCTCAGCTACTTGGGAGGCTGAGGCAAGAAAATCACTTAAGCCCAAGAGTTTGGGGTTGCTGTGAGCTGTGATACCATAGCACTCTACCAAGGGTGACACAGTGAGACTCTGTCTTAAAAAAAAAAAAAAAATGAGGGGGTAAACAGGCAGAAAAAAAATTCAAAAATAACTATGACACTTTTTAAATTTTTCATTATAAGACACTAAAACAATTTCGTATTTTTTTAGGACAGGCACAGTGGTTCATGCCTGTAATCCTAGCACTCTGGGAGGCCAAGGCAAGTAGATTGCCTGAGCTCATGAGTTTGATACCAGCCTGAGCAAGAGCAAGACCTTGTTTCTAAAAATAGCTGGGCACTGTGGTGGGGGCCTATAGTCCCAGCCACTTGGGAGGCTGAGGCAAAAGAACCACTTGAGCCTAAGAGTTTTAGGTTGCTGGGAGCTATGATGCCATGGCACTTTACTGACAGCAACAAAATGAGACTTTGTCTCAAAAAAAATAATACAAATAAATAAAAAATCAAAAAATATACATATTTTTTAGAGACCACGGTCTTGCTCTGTCACTCAGACTGGAGTATAATGGCATGATCATCACTCAGTATAACTTCAAAGTCCTGGGTTCAAGAGATCTTCCTGCCTCAGCCTCCTGA
>NW_003852409.1:28149484-28150744 GCF_000181295.1 Otolemur garnettii | reverse complement strand
AAAAAAAAAAAAAAAAATTGAACTTCCATTAGTAACCCATACTTTCCATAGTATTTTAAACAATATTCCAAAACACTAAGCAATAATAAATAAAGAAATATTAGATTTAAAGGAAATCTCTAATATGAAACACTCTCATTACCTATAGGTAGTCGATTCTTTTTATTTGCTGGAGTGGTTGCTGGAGACAGCTGGGGAGTGTTGTAGGGAGTCATTTCTAAACTGCTGCTTTTTCCTGGCTTGGCCTGGGGCAGGTTTGACAATAAATTGTCAAGAGCCATTCTATCTTCTCTTAGTTGATCTCCAGACATCACACTCTTCATAAAATTCACCTGACAAAGGACATTAGCTAGTGAAATCAGTATTTCAAACGCAATATATATTTCTCACACCATGTATTCATCTACATCTCTATCTACTTAGCTAAAAGACATTTTTAACAGGAGAAAATCCTATTAAACAATAAAGCCATTACCAGAGCAATAAGTTGACTGTAGGTTATATAGACCACAGTTCTGCTCAACCCTTCCAGAAGATTAACAGAAGACATTGGAGGGGTCTCCACTGCACGGCCCCCAATCACAACATCAAGGAAAGCAGCAACACAGCTCTGTTAAAACAGGAAAAGATCACAGTAAAATACTTCCCCTTTAAAATACTAGAACAAAATTTCTGATTAGGATGGACAAACACACAAAATTTAATGCCTCAAAAATTATATTTTATCCAACATTTGAAAAAAGTGAACTCTTTAGGGCAGCACCTGTGGCTCAGAGGAAGAAGGCGCCGGCCCCCCATGCCGGAGGTGATGGGCTCAAACCCAGCCCGGGCCAAAAAAAAAAAAAAAACTCTTTAGGTAATGATATAGCATTATCTCCAAGATATTCTGGTAAGAAAACACACAAGGCACACAACAGTATACACACGCTGCTCCCATTTCTGAAAAGGGAAAGGCGGGGGGATATACTATATTTAAAAATTTGCTTGTGTGACAAGCAAGGTGGTTCATGTCTATAATCCTAACACTCTGGGGAGGCTGAGATGCATGGATTGCCTGAGCTCACAGGTTCAAGACTAGCCTGAGCAAAAGTGATACCCCATCTCTAAAAATAGCTGGACATTGTGGTAGGCACCTGTAGTCCAGCTACTCAGGATGCTAGGGCAAGAGAATTGCTTGAACCCAAGAGTTTGAGGTTTCTATGAGCTATGACACCCTGGCACTCTGCCAAGGGCAACAAAGTAAGAGTCTGTCTCAAGGCT
>NW_003852409.1:28146044-28147490 GCF_000181295.1 Otolemur garnettii | reverse complement strand
ACTCTTGCTCAGGCTGGTCTCAAACTCGTGCTCAGGTTATCCACCCACCTCTGCCTCCCAGAGTGCTAGGATTACAGGCATGAGCCATCATGCAGGTCTTAATTAAAAGAACATTGAGGTGGTGCCTGTGGCTCAAAGGAGGAAGGCGCCAGCCCCATATGCCTGAGGTGGCAGGTTCAAACCCAGCCCCAGCCAAAAAAAAACAAAACACTGAATTTAATTATGACCTAAGGACAAGATTTATAAAGACAACAGTTCAGTCATGTTCACTAATACTCAGGGTGAACATTCTATAAACAGTATTATACAGAGTATTCATTCTTACTTTGTCAAATTTTCCAAGGCTGCTTTTTGTTCGAGGATCTCCCTCTTCACAGCCAGTCATTGCCAACTGCTGCAAAAGACGGCCAACCTGAAACCCAAAGCAGTGGTAGAGACATAAGCTACAGAGACTCACACATTCCTCTCTGTGACAGAATTTCTATCCTAAAAATGTTTCATATTCATATTTGTACCACCTGACTGGGCATACAAGATTGGGTACCCAATAAAAAATGCTTTTTCTTATGTCACTTTTTACTATTTTAAGAGTTATAAAGAGGAAGTAGAAAATTTTGCTTTGCTTTTTCTTTAACATACATGATTATTGAGATTAGGAAATAAAAGTACTTTTTCTTTTTATGTTTTTTGAGACAGCCTGAAGCTATCCCCCTGGGTAGAGTGCTGTGGCATCACAGCTCACAGCAACCTTCAACTCCTGGGCTCAAGTGAGTCTCCTGCCTCTGCCCCCAAGTAGCTGGGACCACAGGAGCCTGCCACAACGCCTGGCTATTTTTTTTTTTTGGTTGCAGCCATCGTTGTTTGGCAGACCCAGCTAGATTTGAACCCGCCACCTTAAGTGTATGTGGCCGGTACCTTAGTCACTTGAGCCACAGGTGCCGAGCCAGATATTGTACTTTTCATGTGTTTAGGTATTTTTTTCCAGTTTTTGGCCGGGGCAAACCGAGGCAAACCTGCCCCTCCGGCATATGGGGCTGGCGCCCTACTCCTTTGAGCCACGGGCACCACACCAAGTTTAGAAATTTTTTTAATTAATTGTAAAAGATGACTCACTCATTAAACTACTTTAATTTAATATTAAGTAATCAAGATAATTTAGTGCATATACTACCATTTCTAATACCCTGTAATCAAACATATTAACATTTCTACAAAACACAGGTATCACTAATACTAAATGGAATAACAATTAATGAATAGCCTCAAGTTAGCTCAGCTTAGGTTTTGCTACCAAAGGAAGTACAGAAGACACTCTCAGTTTTTACTCACGGTGGATTTTCAAAGAAAAGAAAAGGGATAGTGGACTATTCTAGAAACTATACATTCAAATGTGTGAGGATTCCCATTTAAAAACTAATGGGGCGGCTCGGCGCCTGTGGCTCAACC
>NW_003852409.1:28142850-28145460 GCF_000181295.1 Otolemur garnettii | reverse complement strand
GAAAGTGTTTTATGACTATCATAATTTAAAATCCCAATATGATTGCTTTAATTTCATAAGAAGCAAATATTTAAGACAGTTTGAGAAAAAAGAACAGTTAAGAATATATCAACACTGTTATCATATTTTTTGTTCCCACCCCTAAAACCCAACCAACTGATTTTAAAGTAAATGTCACATTAATAATAACACCAAAAGCGTACCTGCATCAGATTAAATCGTGCCACTTCATTAATAGGAGCGTCAGAAATTATTCCATACTGCTCTGGATTGACCACTGCAGGACAAATGAAGCAGGCCAACAAGAGATCAGTACACATTGCCCTGACCTCCCCAACTTCCAGTCTATCTACACAGGAGAGAGTTTTGTACATCTGTGATACGATCCACCTCAAACTATGTGGAAAGCAGTATGTGTTCTGTTTCAGATAACCAATAAATTTGTTCACCAAAGCCACTAGTTTGGCTTCATTGGACTCTACCATCTCTTGAACCTTTTGCCTAAATCTATCTGACCCTTTCTCCCCGAAGAGTTTTTCCTGTTGAGATGGGGAGAACCTCTCAATTAGCTTGTTTGGATCTGTTTCCAAGTGATCTTCATCTTCAACAAGCAGCTGCATGATTGGCTCATGTAAAGTAGCTGTGAGGAACAGTTTGGCAGAAAACAGTCCTTCAGAAAAAAGTTTAAATAAGATACTGAAGGCACAAGTTCCTCTCCTCAAAAGTCGCCTGGGGTTGTCACTTTCCTTAAGTTCAAATTCAATCAAGTATCGCAAAACCTGAAGGAGGTAGCTTTCATCTTCTTGCATAATGCAGTTGCCATACAGGGAGGTAAAAACTGTGTAAATAACACTTTGTGTATTCTCCTGATTAAGCTTCTCTCCAGCAACCAAAGAAGAGGCAATAAGACGAGGATTTTCCCTTAATCGACTTAAGAATTCTCCATAAGCAGTCTCCTGAAATCCCAACTGCTTATATCCATCAACAAACTGTGTATCTTCCAAAATCTTGGCATGTTGGCAACATTCCGCAGGAGAAGCTTCGGCACTAAAAAAATGAGCAAATCAGCAAAATAATATGATGGCAATAATAATGCGTATACTACACTGAAACACAGAAATATGAGGTGATTTAGTCCCAACAATGAGATCACTACTAGAAACTGCTAAAACCTTTTAGACTAACACTACCTGAATAAGTAAAAGACAAAAGTAAAAAGTACAAAGGGGGGTGGCACTTGTGGCTCAGTGGGTAGGGCGCCGGCCCCATATACGGAGGGTGGTGAGTTCAAATCCGGCCCCAGCTGAACTGCAACAAAAAAATAGCTGGGTGTTGCGGCAACCACCTGTAGTCCCAGCTACTCGGGAGGCTGAAGGAAGAGAATTGCCTAAGCCCAGGAGTTGGGAGGTTGCTGTGAGCAGCATGATGCCATGGCACTCTACCAAGGGCGATAAAGTGAGACTCTGCCTCTACCAAAAAAAAAAAAGGTACAAACGAAAATTCCCTCATATTAAATCAGGTTCAATGACAGGTATCAATTTGCATGTCTGAGCAACTGTTGTCCAGCTCTTATGAATTACATTTAAAATTAACTACAATTAAGGCTGGATACAGTGGCTCACACCTGTAATTCTAGCACTCTGTGAGGCCCAGGCAAGTGGATCGCTGGAGCTCACGAGTTCGAGACCAGCCTGAAAAAGAGTGAGACACACACCCCACCCCACCCCCATCACTACTAAAAATGAAAAACTGAGGCAAGAGGATCTCTTGAGCCCAAGAGTTTAAAATTAGTGTGCACTATGACACCATGATACTTTACCAAGGACAACAAAATGAGACTCTGTCTAAAAAAATAAAATAAAATAATAAAAAATAGGGGTGGCACCTGTGGCTCAAAGGAGTAGGGCACTGGCCCCATATGCCAGAGGTAGCGGGTTCAAACCCAGCCCCAGCCAAAAACTGCAAAAATAAAAATAAATAAAAATAAAAAATAAATAAAATTAGCTACAGTTAAACTGCTTATTATGAGTACAAGGTTTACAAATATTCAAGTACTGAAATATAATCAAACTAAGTGTATATCAAGCATATTGTTCAACCCTATACAACAACGTGTCAGTCTGTAATGTGATATAGAATAATATCCTTCAATCAGGCTTTTTACTTCTAGAAACAAATCCTTATATAATAAGCACAAATGATAAGAGAAAAAAATACAATGTTCACAGCAACACTATTCTTATTTTTATTCAAGTAAAAATATAGCAAAGTGTAAATATCTCAAGTGTTCATCTTGATCAATTTTTACATATCTATGTACCCACATAAACCACCACTCAGATGAAAACGTGGAACATTTTAAACTCACTAGAATGTTTCCATATGCCCTTTCCCAGTCAATCCCACCCTCCCAAACCCAAGAAATAACCACTACTCTGATTTTTATCACCAAAGATCAGTCCTGCCTCTCTTTTAATTGTGGACAAATACAACCATACAGTATGCATTCTTTTGTGTCTGGCTTCTTTTCTCAATATTATACCTTAGCATCACTATACTTACAGCTAAAAATTATCTTCTTAGAATAACAGAACAAAGAAATATTAACCC
>NW_003852409.1:28138564-28140520 GCF_000181295.1 Otolemur garnettii | reverse complement strand
AGAGAGAGAGAAAGAGAAAGAAAAATAGAAAAATTAACTGAGTGTGGTGGTGGGTGCCTGTAGTTCTAGCTACTCAGGAGGCTGAAAAAGAAGGATCATTTGAAGCAGCACCCGTAGCTCAGTGGGTAGGGTGCCAGCCACATGCTGCAGGGCACCAAACGCAGCCCAGGCCTGCTAAACAACAACAACAACAAAAATAGCCAGGCATTGTGGCAGGCACCTGTAGTCCAAGCTACTAGGGAGGCTGAGGCAAGAGAATCACTTGAGCCCAGGAGTTTGAGGTTGCTGTGAGCTATGATGCCACAACACTCAACCAAGGGCAACACAGTGAGACTCTATCTCAAAAAAAAAAAAAAGAGGACATCTGAGCCCAGAAGTTTGAGGTTGCTGTGAAGTAGCCTGATGCCACTGTACTCTAGCCCAGGCAACAAAATGAGACCTTGTCTTATAAAAATTAATAAGTAATAAATCTCAAGTCTGACTGCTTCTTTCCACCTCCATCACTAACTAACACTATCATCTCTTACCAGGAAATCCATAAAGCAGGAAATCTCTCTGCTTCCTTCTTTCTTGTACTTCTAAAATCTGTTCTCTATACAGCATAGAGTGAATCTTTAAACTTAAGATCAACTGATTCCCCTGTTAGAAACCATCCAAAGGCTTTATTTTATAATAGAATGAAGTCTGAAGGTTCTACATGATCTACCCCTGGCTACTACTCCAAGGTCATCTCCTATTATCCTATCCCAGTTCATCCAGCGCCAGACACACCTGCCTCCTTGCTGTCCCTTGAACAGGCCAAGTACACTACTTCTTCAGAGCTTCCTCATTTACTGATCCCTCTGATTGGAAGGCTATTCCTCCAGACAGTCGCAAGGCTAATGCCCCCACTTCAAACTCATGTATCTCCATTCAAGTGTCTATTTAGAAAGGCCTTCTCAGACAATTCTTTCTAAAACAGAAAATAGCACTTCCTACTTCCCCTTTTAGCCTTTTGAAAAAGTACTTGCCCCTATCTAGCATTATATTACAGGCATCAACATGCATATTAATCATGCTTATTGTATGGCTTCCCCACTAAAAGATAAATGTCACTAGGGACAAGCCTTGTCTATTCTATTCACACAGAGCTATAATTTCAGGGGCTAGAAGAGGGCCTGGGTTACAGCAGTAACAAAATAAACATTTGCAAAATGAATGAACAAAATCACACTGTTCTTATCTAGCAGCTAAACAGATACAACCAACACACATATTTTGAAGCACTATAGACCAAGCATGGTGGCTCACACCTGTTATCTTAACACTCTCAGAGGCCAAGTCAGGTGGACTGACTGAGCTCAGGAGTTCAGAGACCACCCTGAGCAAGAGTGAGACCCTGTCTCTACCAAAAATAGAAAGCACCAGCTGGGCATCATGGCAGGCACCTGTAGTCCGTTACTCAAGAGGCTAAGGGAAGAAGATCACTTGAGCCCAGGGGTCTGAGGTTCCTGTGAGCTATGACACCACAAAACTCTACCCAGGATGATAGAGTAAGACTGTCTTAGCAAAGAAAAAGCACTATTATTTAAGCAATACCCCTGAACCTAAGATACAAGCCAGACCACAAATGTTTTATATAAACAACAGAAACACCTGTGGCAGAGATAACAGAACATAATACTGTGTGACCACACAGTAGTCATTAAGTTAGAAAAAGACTGCTCAGGCTGGGTGTAGTGGCTCCCATCCATAATCCCAACAGTTTGGGAGGCCAGAGTTGGAAAACTGCCAGAGGCCAGGAGTGTGAAGCCTGCCTGGTCAACATACTGAGACTCTGTCTCTACAAAGAATAGAAATAGGCTCGGCACCTGTGGCTCAAGCCACTAAGGCTCCAGTCACAACACCTGAGCTGGCAGGATCGAATCCAGCCTGGGCCCGCCAAACAACAATAATGGCTGCAACCAAAAAATAGCC
>NW_003852409.1:28135813-28137846 GCF_000181295.1 Otolemur garnettii | reverse complement strand
TGCAACCAAAAAATAGCCAGGCATTGTGGCGGGCACCTGTGGTCCCAGCTACTTGGGAGGCTGAGGCAGAAGACTCGCGTAAGCCCAGGAGTTGGAGGTTGCTGTGAGCTGTGATGCCACAGCACTCTACCCAGGGGGACAACTTGAGGCTCTGTCTAAAAAAAAAAATAATTAAATATTATGGGCTGTGTGGGGGCTGCTCATACCTATAATCCCAGCACTCTGGGAGGCTGAAGTGGGTGGACTGCCTGAACTCACTAGTTTGGGACCAGCCTGAGCAAGAGTGAGACCTCATCTCTAAAAAAAAAAGCTGGCTCAGCGCCTGTGGCTCAAGCGGCTAAGGCGCCAGCTACATACACCTGAGCTGGTTCAAATCCAGCCCGGCCCACCAAACAACAATGATGGCTGCAATCAAAAAATAGCCAGGTGTCGTGGCGGGCACCTGTAGTCCCAGCTACTTGGGAAGCGGAGGCAGGAGTTGGAGGTTGCTGTGAGCTGTGATGCCATAGCACTCTACCCAGGGCCACAGCTTGAGGCTCTTTCTCAAAAAAAAATAATAATAATAGCCAAGCTTTGTGGCAGGCATTGGTAGTCCCAGCTACTTGGGAGGTTCAGGCAAGAGATTCACTTCAGCCCAAGAGCTGGAGGTTGCTGTCTGCTATGAAGCCACAGCATTCTACTGAAGGCAACAAAGTGAGACTCTAACTCAAAAAAAAAATAAAGACCAAAGAGTTCATCTAAGGCACTAATGCAACACAGAGGAGTTGACAGTCACCAGGTATAGCACAAATAAAATTTAGACTGAATAACTACTAGTAGGACATTTTACCATACTGAAGACAACAGGAAAGTTCAGACACTAGCAAATAAATTAGTTTGTCCCCTGAAAAGTAACAATATTAACATCAAATTAACAATAACAATACTACTGTCAGGCTAAGGCGCAGCGATTCAAGGCAGTAATCCTAGTATTCTGGAAGACTGAACCTAAGCAAGAGTGAGACCCCCATCTCAACTAAAAGAATTAACTGGGCATTGTGGCAGGCTCCTGTAGTCCTCAGGAGGCTGAGGCAAGAGAATTGCTTGAGCCCAAGAGTTAGAGGTTACTGTGAACTATGACACTAGAACACCCTACAGAGGATGACAAAGTGAAACTCTTGTCTCAAAAAAAAAAAACAGCCTTGCCAGACATGGTGCCTAATGCCTGTAATTAGCTACTCAGAAAGCTAAGACATGAGGGCTGCTTAAGCCCAGCAGTTCAAGGCAGCAGTGAGCTATGAGTGCACCACTGAAAACTAGCCCAGGCAAGAGAGTAAGACCCTGTCTCAAAAGCAAACAAACAACAATAAAAATAAATACATTACTAAATTCAATCATAAATTATCATTCCTCTTCTTCTTGACCTAAAAGAAATATCTGAAATGGCTGACCTCTTTCTATGACTTCCAAGATATCCCATTTTCATGGTTTTCCCCTTGTCATCGTCTCCCTTATGCCTTAGTACCCTTTGCTACTTCCCGCATCTCCCAGACTTTGAGACACTGGAGTGCCCCAAGGCTTACCTGTTAGACTTTTCTCTTCTATCTGCACTCATTACCTAGGTAATCTCATTCAGTCTCATGGCTTTAATTACAATCAAAATGTTAGCAGCTCCCAAATAATAATAGTATCTTCAACCTGTACCGTTCCCAAGTGACAGATCCATACACACAACTTATTGCTCTATATCTCCTTTGAGTTGTCTAACAGGCATCCCAAACTTAACATGTCCAAAATTGAACTCATCTTTCCCCTCAAAAAACCCATTTTCTTACCTTCCATCAATAAAACAAATCACAACAATAAAACCAGCCTTCCCAGCTTGGTGCCTGTGGCTCAAGTGGCTAAGGAGCCAGCCACATACACCTAAGGTGGCAGGTTCGAATCCAGCCTGGGCCCACCAAACAACAATGATGGCTGTAACCAAAAAAAATAGCCAGGTGTTGTGGTGGGAGCCTGTAGTCCCAGCTACTTGGGAGGCTGAGGCAGGAGAC
>NW_003852409.1:28132998-28134404 GCF_000181295.1 Otolemur garnettii | reverse complement strand
AAAAAAATAGGGGTAGTGCCTGTAGTTCAAAAGGGCAGGGCACCAGCCCCATATGCTAGAGGTGACAGGTTCAAACCCAGCCCCAGCCAAAAAACTGCAAAAAAGAAAAAAAAAAAGAGTAACATTTAGAAATTTCATAAAAAGAATTAAAGAAAAAATAAAGGTGTTCACAATTTTCAATTATCCTTTCATTGAAGGAGGATAATGTACAAACTCCTTAGCTTAATATAAGCCAAGGAAAAATCTTGCCTCAATCTAACCCTCAATACCAAATTACACTATTTCCCTACATAAACCCACCTATTTCAGCCAAACTGGACTTCCCATTTTTACTATCATTTCATCTTCTGTTTTATTTTTATATCAGACCTCATTTTATATACTTGTTCTAATTTCCAAGGCTCGGTTCAATAAAACATTCCTTTCTCACCATATGGTCTGCCCTCAAGGGTAAGTCCCAACTCTGAACTCTTGAAGCTAATCTAGAACTCTTTCTTTTTTTATATTTTCATCTTTAATGTCTGTATCCTACCTTTCCAGCAAGAATGACAGGTATTCTCAAAGCCAAAAACACCTCTTAAACCTCTGTATCCTCAAGGCGAAACATAAGCTCATAATAGTATTTGCATTGTTACAAGTTGCTCTGTGAAAAAGAGCACAAAATTTTTAAAAAAAATTTTTTTTTGAGACAGAGTCTCAGTATGTCACCCTCGGTAGAGTGCTGTGGCATCACAGCTTACAGTAACTCCAAACTCTTGGGCTTAAGTGATTCTCTTGCCTCAGCCTCCCAAGTAGCTAGGACCACAGGCACCCACAACAACGCCTGGCTATTTTTTGGTTGCAGCTGTCATTGTTTAGCAGGGTGGGGCCGGGCTCAAATCCACCAGCCTCAGTGCATGTGGCTGGTCCTGTAACCACTGTACTACAGGCGCCAAGCCGTGAGACTCTGTCTTAACAAAAAGATAAAGAAATAGGGCGGTGCCTGAAGTTCAGTGAGTAGGGCACCAGCCACATGCACTCAGGTTGTCAGGTTCGAACCTAGCCCAAGCCAACGAAACAACAATGACAACTGCAACCAAAAAATAGCTGGGTGTTGTGGCAGGCACCTATAGTCCCAACTACTTGGGAGGCTAAGGCAAGAGAATCACTTAAGGCCAAAAGTTGGAGGTTGCTGTGAGGTGTGATGCCTCGGCACTCTACCCAGGGGGACAGCTTGAGGCTCTGTCTCATAATAAATAAATATTTAAAAAAAATAAATAAATAAAAAGAAAAAAAAAAACTTTCAACTAAGACAACTGAAAGCAAAATTTAAAAAATGGGCAGTGCCCGTAGCTCGGAGGGTACGACACTGGCCACATACACTTCAGGCCAGTGGGTCTGAATCTGACAGGGGCCAACTAAACAAC
>NW_003852409.1:28128200-28130708 GCF_000181295.1 Otolemur garnettii | reverse complement strand
TCAGCCTCCCAAGCAGCTGGGACTACAGGTGCCTGCCACAACACCCAGCTATTTTTGTTGTTGTTGTTGTTTAGCTGGCCCAGGCTGGGTTCGAACAGGCAAGCCTGGGTGAATGTATCCAGTGCTCTACCCACTGAGCTACAGGCACCGCCAGATTGCAAACATTTTATAGGATACACATCACATTTCAAGTTTTCATTGTTGAGAATTTCTTATTAAAGGCATCCCAAGTTAATGATTTATATTTAATAGTCCCAAACTCTCATTAACAGCTAGCGATCTATCTATTAAATAATCATCTTTTTTTTTTTTTTTAGATCAAGTCTCACTTTGTCCTCCTGGACAGAGTGCTATGGCATCACAGCTCACAGCAACCTCAGACTCTTGGGCTTAAGTGATTCTCTTGCCTCAGCCACCCAATAATTAGCTGGGACTACCAGAGCCTACCATAATGCCCAGCTGTTTTCAGAGATGGGGTCTCATTCTTACAAAGGCTGATCTTCAACTGCCTTGGCCTCCCAGAATGCTAGGATTATAAGCATAAGCCACCTCACCCAGCCCACTAATCATCTTTTTATTAACCTGATAAATACAAAAATAACACTGTAAAACTCAATAAGTAAAGATCACTTCCTACTTTCTTATACAGTGACTACTCTAACATAGCTGGAAGTATACTAAAACTGGAGCCAGGAGTTCTGAAGAGTTTGAGACTGAGCTCTGACACCTGCCTGCAAGATGACCTGTGGCTTGTTATTTCAACCAAGTTTCCATTTCCTTGGATTCAAAATTGGGATAATGCCCTTACAGATCTCACATGATAAGTTGTAAGATAACTGTAAAGTATAAATGACTACACAGTGTAGGACACCATTATTCTTATCAATTAAAAGATCGGGTAATTTTTCTATCATTTCACAAGGATGATGACACAAAATCCATGTCTATAACATATAATAGAATTGGCCAAAATTAATCTTTTTATAAAGTAAGTGGGAAATACCAAAGTCATAACTAAAGAGGTAAGATGGAGTACTTTCTAACATTACGGAACATTCACTGTAAAAGACTTACTAAAAGTGAAACTAAAAGCCAATTTTTTTCTTTTTTTTGAGACAGAGTCTCCCTTTGTTTCCCTCAGGCTCAAGAGATTCTCCTGCCTTAGCCTCCCAAGTAGCTGGGACTATAGGCACCCGCCACAATGCCCAAATATAACACACACACACATATATATATAATTTTTTTTTTCCTAGAGACAGGGGTTCATTCTTGCTCAGACTAGTCTGGAATCCGTGAACTCAAGCAATCCACCCACCTCAGCCTCCTAGAGTGCTAGCATTACAGGCATGAGCCACCATACCCAACCTAAAAGCGAACTATCTTTAACCTAAGAATATTATTAGTAACATAACATGCCTCATCACACATAACTATGGCTTTGAAATTTGAAAATAAAGCACCATTTGCAAATACATTAATGGGTCTAATTAAAGATAATCCAACTAAAAATTACACAATTATGGCTTGGCGCCCATAGCACAGTGAGATGGGGCCCCATTCTTGCAAAGGCTGGTCTTCAACAGTGTTATGGGGCCAACCACATACACCGAGGCTGGTGGGTTCAAATCCAGCCCTGGGCCAGCTAAAACAACAATGACAACTGCAACAAAATATAGTCGGGTATTGTGGTGGGAGCTTACAGTCCCAGCTACTTGGGAAGTCCCAGCTTCTCTTACTTGAGGCAAGAGAATCACTTAAGCCCAAGAGTTGGAGGTTGCTGTGAAATGTAACACCACAGCACTCTACCTAGGGCAACATAGGGAGACTCTGTCTCAAAAAAAAAGGTAAATAAATAAAAATTACACAATTATGAGTAACTGTAATGTTGTATTTTTTATTACTTTGTTCAAATTAAGAAGAGGGTACAATATTTAGGTTACATTGTTCTCACTTCCAGGGTAAAGTTCCATTTGCAGAGGAGCCCCTCACGCAGGAGGTGTGTTATACACCCTTAGCAATGTGCACATTAGGTGAGATCCCGCCTCCTGCCCTCCCTCCTTCTTGCATATGTCCTCCTGCCTTCCCCTGTAATATTGTATGTTGAATGGAATTCTGAATAGAAAAAAACTGAGAAAACCTGAACAAAGTATGAAATTTAGTTAATACATTAAGCATAATAAATATTAATAATAGGGGGAACTCAGCGCTAGATCTGTGAGAACTCTGTACTATCTTAGTTTTCCTGTAAATCTAAAATTCATCTAAAAAGGAGTCTAGTATGGAAACAGTGGTTCATGCCTACAATTCCAGCACTTTGAGGAGGTTGAGGCAGGAGGATCACTTAAGGCAAGAAATTCAAGACCAGCCTAGGCAACATAGGGAAATTCTGTCACTACAAAAGATTAAAAAGCTAGGCTTGGTGCCCACAGCATAGTGGTTATGGCACCAGCCACATACACCAAGGCTGGAGGGTTCCAACCCGGCCTGGGCTAGCTAAAACAACAATGG
>NW_003852409.1:28122578-28123994 GCF_000181295.1 Otolemur garnettii | reverse complement strand
AGCCTCCCAAGTAGCCGGGACTATAGGCGCCCGCCACGATGCCCAGCATTTTTTGGTAGAGACGGGTCTCACTCTAACTCAACTCCGGCTCAGGCTGGTCTCGAACCTCTGAGCTCAGGCAATCCACCCGCCTCAACCTCCCAGAGCACTAGGATTACACCAGACTTTCCATGATGACACCGAAATTCCAGACCATACCAAAAGTAAACAAATAAATTCTACACAGATTACTGATTTTACCCCCAGTACACTAACTTTCCAGAGCTACAGACAGACTAACCACCAAAACAATGAAACTCATTCATAATCAATGGTTTGTGGGTTAAGCTCAGATTTTATGAAACAGCTCAAATGAGACAGTATCAAAACATGCGAACAGCTAATATTCATTTCTTAGCAAATACAAATGTTTCCTCACTATTCTAATTACAAAACCTTGACTTTTTATATTACATGAAATATAAAAAGGCATTAAGTTAAACAAGTTATGGTACATCCAAACCATAGGACACTCTACAAACATCAAGGAGGTCGAGTTATATAGAAAGATGTCCATCATGTATCATTAAGTGAAGAAAGCAGGTGGTACCTGTGGCTCAGTGCATAGGGCACCTGCCCCATTCACCAAGGGTGGTGGGTTCCAACCCAGGCCCGGCCTAACTGCAACAAAAATATAGCCAGGCACTGTGGCGGGTGCCTGTAGTCCCAGCTACTCAGGAGGCTGAGACAAGAGAATCATCTAAGCCCAGGAGCTGGAGGTTGCTATGAGCTGTGACACCACAGCATTCTACTGAATGCAATAAAGTGAGATTTTATCTTAAAAAAAAAAAAATTGAAGAAAACAAACTATAAAACAGTCAGTATGTACAGTAAGATCCTAAAGGCAGTACAGGGAGAGTTAAAACACAAACCCTGAAGCAAAGACTACCTGAGTCAAGTCTCAACTCTGCCATTCACTAGCTGTGCAATCTTCAACTGTTTAGTTTACTGTTCTACACTTCAGTTTCTTCATCTGCAAATGGCTATAAAAGAACTTAGTTCATAAAATATGTTCACAGGATTGTAATAGTTAAAATGTATAAAAAGCACTTACCAAGCATATATGTTAATTATAACTTAGGTGAAAAATTCAAATCATATAGCTTGAGCATTCATACGTGGAAAGGAAAAGCTTCCATTTTAAGCACTGTTTTGGATTTTTTTTTTTTTTGAGACAGAGCCTCAAGCTGTTGCCCTGGGTAGAATGCTGTGGCATCACAGCTCACAACAACCTCCAACTCCTGGGCTCAAGCGAGTCTCCTGCCTTCGCCTCCCAAGTAGCTGGGACCACAGGTACCCGTCACAACACCTGGCTATTTTTTGGTTGCAGCCGTCATTGTTGTTTGGCAGGCCCAGGCTGGATTCATTTTTTTTTTT
>NW_003852409.1:28120947-28122145 GCF_000181295.1 Otolemur garnettii | reverse complement strand
AAAAACTATAATAAAAACCTGGGAGTGGGCAGCACTTGTGGCTCAAAGGAGTAAGGCTCTGGCCCCATATGCCAGAGGTGGTGGGTTCAAACCCAACCCCAGCTAAAAACTTCAAAAAAAAAAAAAAAAAAAAAAAAATTGGGGGAGGCACCTGTGGCTCAGTGAATAGGGCAACAGCCTCATACACCAAAGGTGGTGGGTTGAAGACTGGTCCTGGCCCCACTGCCACAAAAAATAGCTGGATGTTGTGGCGGGCACCTATGGCCCCAGCTACTCGGGAGGCTGAGGCAAGAGAATTGCCTAAGAGCTGCAGGTTGCTGTGAGCTGTGACGCCCCGGCACTCTACCAAGGATGACAGAGTGAGACTCTGTCTCTTTAAAACAAACAAACAAACAACAACAACAACAAAAAACAACTTGGCACTAAGATCTTCCCTGATGAAGATCTGGTGGCACAATTACTAAAACATTCAGGGCTCAGCACCTATAGCTCAGTGGTCAGGGCACTGGCCATATACACCAGGGCTAGAAGGTTCAAACCCCTCCCAGGCCTACTAAACAACTATGACAACTGAACAAAAAACATCCAGGCATTGTAGTGGGCACCTGTAGTCCCAGCTACTCAAGAGGCTGAGGCAGGAAAATCATTTGAGCCCAAGAGTTTGAGGTTGCTATAAACTATGACTCTACCAAGGATGACAAAGTAAGACTTTGTCTCAAAAGTAAAATAAAATAAAACACTAAAAACCAGTCACATTCTGTGAATACCTTAATAAAAATGTGAAAATTTTCAAGCAGCAAAAAGACAGTACTTCATTTCCAAATAACACACAGTAATAAGCTACACACCAATAAGCAGAACTATGATGGCTTAAGATTAAACCCTTTTATTTCCTAGAGGAAACAGATGACATGAAAGTATCCACCCAGTCTAGAAATGGGTATAAGGAACTCTTAATTAGATAAACTTCCATTAATTGTATTAGTATGAAATAAAATCTAATTTCTTCCAATTCAACAATCTCTAATGACAATAACATATATATAAATCTGGAGATGAAGCTAAATCAAGTCACTAAAAACAATCCAAAATCCTTAGGACTTGGCTTGGTGCCCATAGCTCAGTGGGTAGGGCACTGGCCACATCAGCCACATACACCAAAGCTGGCGGGTTCAAGCCCGGTCCGGGCCTGCTAAAC
>NW_003852409.1:28118068-28119511 GCF_000181295.1 Otolemur garnettii | reverse complement strand
AAGAGCTGGAGGTTGCTGTGAGCTGTAACGCCACAGCACTCTACTGAGGGGGACAAACTGAGACTCTGTCTCTTAAAAAAAAAAAAAAAAAAAGACTCTGTCCCAAGAATAAAAAGAAATCAACCATTAAAATATCTCCATAGAATTATGAAAAAAACTTTTTTTTGAGGGTGGCACTTGTGGCTGTATGGGTAGGGCACCAACCCCATATACCAAGGGTAGCAGGTTCAAACCCGGCTACAGCCAAACTACAACAAAATAATAGCTGGGCATTGTTTGAGGTGCCTGTAGTCCCAGCTACTCGGGAGGCTGAGGCAAGAGATTCGCCTAAGCCCAGGAGTTGGAGGTTGCTGTGAGCTGTGTGACTCCATGGCACTCTATTGAAGGCAATAAAGTGAGACTCTGTCTCTACAAAAAAAAAAATTTTTTTTTGAGACAAGAGTCTCATTATGTCGCCCTCAGCAGAGTGCTGTGATGTCACAGCTCACAACAACCTCACTTGGGCTTAAGTTAATTCTCTTGGCTCAGCCTCCCCATTAGCAGGGACTACAGACACCTGCCACAATGCCCAGCTACTTTTTTGTTGCAGTTGTCACTGTTGTTTAGCTGACCCAGGCCAGGTACGAACCTACCAGCCTGGGTATATGTGGCCGGCACCCTACCCACTGAGCTATGGGCACTACCCTAGAACTATGAAATTTATAATTTCAAATAGTTTACAAATGTCTAGAAAAAGAAAACCCAACAAATGTTAGTTATTACCATTACTTTATGATAATTTTTGAAATGATGAAGCAGAAACTTATTCATAGAGAGGCTTAATAAGTCACTTTCTATCAGAATCTAAGCTGGCCCCATCACAACCTTGAGTGGTCAGATATTAAACGGCACTTTGTTTTAGAGGAGTCAAAGCTAGATTCGCTGGATTCTAAAAGAGGCAGTAAAGAAAAAATAAATTGTGCAAAAAGAATTCATCTATTCTTTCTTAAATTTTCCTGGTACAGAGATCTGTACTTGTAAACATTTAGCAATTCAGCTTTAAGTGCAATGACTTTCAGACCTAATGTACTTTCAGAAGGTAGTCAAGGTTCATAAATAATGGAAGTAAAATCAAAGTATAGATCATACTTCTGCATTAGAAAGTGAAAGGAGATAGTTCGGACTAAGTTGAAGATACATGAATTTAGCTTAAGTTCTAAAGGCAAACATGCTGGGGAGATAATATACTCTGATCCTGAAAAAGGAAAAAGACTAATAAACCTTGAATAATTTTTTGGCATTTTAAATTTTCGAATAGAAAACCATGGTTAGTGGGGCATGGTGGCTCATGCCTATAATTCCAATAGTTGGGAGGCCAAGGCAGGTGAATTGCCCTGAGCTCACAGGTTTGAGACCAGCTTGAGCCAGAGCGAGACCATCTCTAAAAATAGCCAGGTGTTGTGG
>NW_003852409.1:28116419-28117790 GCF_000181295.1 Otolemur garnettii | reverse complement strand
AAAGAAAGAAAGAAAGAAAGAAAAAGAAAAACCATAGTTTAAGGTCAGGTATGGTGGTTCATGCCTATAATCCTACCACTCTGAGAGACCAAGACAGGAGGATCACTTCAGCTCAGGAGTTTGAGACCTGCCTAAGCAACAGTGAGGCCCCCATGTCTATTAAAAATAAAAAATTTAGCCAGAAGTTGTGGTGGGTGCCTGCAGTCCCAGCTACTTGGGAGACTGAGACAAGAGGATCACTTGAACCCAAAAGTATGACGTTGCTATGAGCTAGGCTGACGCCATAATACCTTAGCCTGGCCAACAAAGTGAAACTCTGTCTCCAAAAACCATAGTTTAATTCTTCCAAATAGTCACAGAATAAAATACAAATCAGTAAGGAAAAAGAAGACCTAAACACGTTTGACGACATGCTTTCCACTAGTCTCCAGCGTGCGTGTACTGGCATTGCATGGGAGCAAGACCAAGCAAGCACCTTTCAGAGAGATATCTTAGACTAATGAGCAATGTGCCCGTTTTTATCCTTACAAGAATATGCTTAAAGCCTTCCTTTTACAAGACAATCTCTACAGTTGACTAGCTCTGTACACTGACCGCATCCTTAAGATGACCTAATTTTCATTGACTGGACATGCACCACATGTACATATCAGTTTAACAGGCCTAGTTTCTCATGTTGACCACCTCTGTTAGTTTGACCACTTCGTTAGAGTGTCTTGAGTGGTCAACTTACAGAGTTTCTACTATATTTTTTAAATGACTTACAAAATAGGTATATAAAGACATAATTTTGTCATGTTAAGGCCAGGCCCAATGGCTCACGCCTATACCCTAGCACTCAGGGAGGCTGAGGCAGGTGGACTGCCTAAGCTCACAGGTTCGAGACCAGCCTGAGCCACAGCCAGATCCACAGCAAGACCTCATCTCTAAATACAGACAGGGCTCAGCACTCATAACTCAGTGGTTAGGGCGCTGGCCACATACATCAGGGCTGGCAGGTTCGAACCCAGCTCAGGCCTGCTAAGCAACAATGACGACTGCAACAAAAAAAATAACTGGGCCATGCCGCTTGTAGCTCAGAGGCTAGGGCGCCAGCCACATATACCAGAACTGGTAGGTTTAAGCCCTGTTCAGCCCAGGGCCTGCCAAACAACAATGACAACTACAAGAAAAAATAGCCAGGCATTGTGGTGGGCACCTGTAGTCCCAGCAGCTACTTGGGAGGTTGAGGCAAAGAATTGCTTGTGCCCAAGAATTTGAGGTTGCTATGAGCTATGACACCACAGCACTCTACCAAGGGTGACATAGTGAGACTCTGTCTTAAAAAATAAATGGTGGGGGCTGGGTGCCTGTGGCTCAAGTGGCTAAGGC
>NW_003852409.1:28114751-28115997 GCF_000181295.1 Otolemur garnettii | reverse complement strand
CAAAAAAAAAAAAAAAAAAAAAAAGAGAGAGAGAAAAAAAAGAAAAAAGAAAAGGAAAGGAAAAAAAAAGAAACAAGGGCTTCAGGCCAGGTGAGGTGGCTGATGCCTATAATTCTAGCATTCTAGGAGGCCAAGGTGAGTGGATTGCCTGAGCTCATAGGCTGAAGACCAGCCTGAGCCAGAGCAAGATCCCATCTCTAAAAAATAGCTTGGGCCTTATGGTGGGCACCTGTAGCCCCAGCTACTTGAGAAGCTGAGGCAAGGAGATCACTTGAGCCCAAGAATTTGAAGTTGCTATGAGCTATGATGCCATGGGATTCTACCAAGGGCATCAAAGTGAGACTTTGTCTCAAAAATAAAAAAAATAAAAATAAAGAAAGAAAGAAAAAATCAAAGAAAAGAAACAAGGGTTTCATTCTGCCACCTAGGGTAGACTCAAACTCCTAAGGGGGTCAAGCCATCGTCCCACCTCTAAGTCTCCCAAGTTGCTAGGAATACAGCCACACCATACTGTACAAAAACTGTCATCTCCATTTCAGAGATGAAGGAAAAGGTTCAGAAAAGCCAAATAACTTGCTGCCTTATCATTCAGGTACTATATGCAGCAGAGAAGGGATTCAAACTTAGATTTGTTTGATTCCAAAGCCTATAGTCTTCATTTCCCTTTAGAAAGGGGATCTTTAGAAAGACACTGACCTTTAAAAGATACTAAGCAATTCACCGTAATGGGTTCTAGGAAGGGTGATCAAAATAAGGCAAATCTATTTCACACTGTTCCACAACGAACTGGTGGTTACAAAGGAGAAAGAAGCTGGGTAGCCCACATTTTTCAACCTTTTTTGCCTTGAATTCATGGCTCATGTGATCCTCCTGCCTCAGCCGCTTGAGTAGCTGAGACTACAGGCATGCACCTTTATTACCTTTTCTTTCATTTTCCCCTTTCACAGTCGTAAAATGACCTGTATGTTCATCCATTCAATTTACAAATTCCTCTGTCCTTGTCTTTGTTCAAGTTATTCCCACCAGTTGGAAGCCTTCAATATCCCTACGGCCTAATTACATCTGTGATTCAAAGTCTGGTTCAAATGCCATCTCCTTGGCCCAGCACAGTGGCTCATGCCTGTAATCCCAGTACTCTGGGGAGGCCAAGGTGGGTAGACTGCCTGAGTTCAGAATGCTGGAGACCAGCCTGAGCCAGAGCAAGACCTCATCTCTAAAAATAGCCAGGTGTTGTGGCAAGCACCTG
>NW_003852409.1:28110496-28111943 GCF_000181295.1 Otolemur garnettii | reverse complement strand
GCTCAGAGGGTGGGGCACCGGCCACACACACAGGAGCTGGCAGGTTCGAACCCAGCCCAGGCCTGCTAAAAAATAACAATGACAACTGCAACAACAACAACAACAACAACAACAAAAATAGCCAGGCATTGTGGCAGGTGCATATAGTCCCAGAGACTTGGGATACTGAGGCAAGAGAATCGCTTAAACCCAAAAGTCTGAGTTTGCTGTGAGCTGTGACACCACTCTACTCAGGACGAAAGCTTGAAACTCTGTCTCAAAAAAAAAAAAAAAGATAGACTAATGAGGCCAGAGCGTTGGCTCTTGCCTGTGATCCTAGAACTAGGGAGGCCAAGGTGGGTGGATTGCCTGAGCTCACAGGTTCAAGACCAGTCTGAGTCAGAGCAAGGTCCCATCTCTAAAACTAGCCAGGCACCTGTAGTCTGTAGTCCCAGCTACTTGGGAGGCTGAGGCAAGAGAATCTCTTGAGCCCAAAAGTTTGAGGTTGCTAGGAGCTATGACACCAGGCACTCTACACAGAGTCCAAACTAAAGAAAAAGAAAAAGAAAACAGGGAAAGGCAAAGACACAAGAGATAATGCAGCACTGTATTCATCCTCCCAAAATTAACTGTTCACACTGTCATAGTTGCATCTATGCTTTAAAAAAAAATTACTGATATAATCATCTTTGCTACCACCTCTCCACGTATTATTCTCTTATAGATATAAAATTATGGGTAGGGTATGCCTATTTTCAACTTTAACCTATTGCTATTATTATAGAAGGAGAAAAAAAATCTCATACAAGACTTTGACAGATCCTTTACAAACAGATGCAAATTTCAAACTACACAGACTATGGACAAAATTTTAAGAGTGATTTGTTATTAAGATGACTAGGCTTGGCACCTATGGCTCAAGCAGCTAAGGTACCAGCCACATACACCTGAGCTGGCGGGTTCAAATCCAGCAGGGGCCCGCCAAACAACAATTACGGTTGCAACCAAAAAACAGCTTGGGGGCTCAGCGCCTGTGGCTAAAGCGGCTAAGGCGCCAGCCACATACACCTGAGGTGGTGGGTTCAAATCCAGCCCGGGCCCACCAAACAATGATGGTTGCAACCAAAAAAAATAGCCGGGCGTTGTGGCAGGTGCCTGTAGTCCCAGCTACTTGGGAGGTGGAGGCAGGAGACTCAACTGAGCCCAGGAGTTGGAGGTTACTGTGAGCTGTGATGCCATGGCACTCTACCCAGGGGGACAGCTGAAGCTCTGTCTGGGCAAAGAAAAAACAAACAAACAAAAAACAGCTGGGGGGTTGTGGCAGGTGCCTGTAGTCCTAGATACATGGGAGGCAGAGGCAGGAGAATCGTTTGAGCCCAGGTGAAGGTTGCTGTGAGCTGTAATGCCATAGCACCCTACCCAGGGCAAGAGCTTGAGGCGCTCTCTCAAAAAAAAAGAAGACCCGTCC
>NW_003852409.1:28106657-28110140 GCF_000181295.1 Otolemur garnettii | reverse complement strand
TATTTTAGAACTACTACTCTGATCCCATACAAATCTTTTATCTCCCTGATTATAAAATTCTCTTTCATCTACACCAGTGGTTCTCAACCTTCCTAATGCTATGGCCCTTTAATATAGTCCCTGTGGGTCAGGATCCACAGGTTGAGAACAACTGATCTACACCATCATTCTGTTTGCCTAGTCTTTCTGACCTAATGATTCAAATATTCTTCCACATAGACTTACAGATCAAAAAACTTATTTATACTACATACTGTAGGAGTTCTTAATCTTCTTTGGACCATGTACCTCTTTGGCAGTCTGGTGAAGCGGAGGGTTCCCTTCTCAGATTGCTTTTAGAGGCATAATAAAACATACATGGTTATAAAAGAAACCAATACTGAAATACTAGCAGAACAATAAAAAGACTTATATGGTAATACACAAGAGTTTTATTATTAAATAACAAGATCTAACAACATGTGCAGTAACATCATAAACTCAAAGAAATGATAAGCATAAATGCTATCAGCTATATACAACAACTATAAACATAGCACAAACATATCTATAATTTTTGGCCAGGTGTGGTGGCTCACACCTGTAATCCCAGCATTTTGGGAGGCCAAGACGGGAGGACTGTTTGAAGTCAAGAATTCAAGAGCAGCCAGGGAAACAGCAAAACCCCCCTCCATCTCTATAAAAAAAAAAATGTTAAAAATTAGCCAGGTATTTCACACTGGAGAAAGGCCTACTTTTAAAAAAGAAAAAAAAAGGAAAAAAATTAGCCAGTTGTGATGGGCTGGGATGTAGTCCAAGCTACTTGGGAGACTAAAGCAGTACCACCTAGCTCAGGAGTTGGAGGCTACAGCAAACTATAATGATCTATAATGATGCAACTGCGCTTCAGCCTGAGTGACACAGTGAGACCTTGTCTAAAAAAAACAAAAACAAAAAAAACCTGTAATTTTTATTGACAACAGAGTCACAGATTTCTACTTCTAAAATTAGAAGTAGAAATTAGCTCAGTGGTTAGGGCTCCAGCCACATGCACCAGGGCTGACAAGTTTGAACCCAGCCCAGTCCTGCTAAAACAATGACAACTACAACAAAAAAATAGCCAGGTGTTGGGATGGGCACCTGCAGTCCCAGCTTTTTGGGAGGTTGAGGCAAGAGAATTGCTTAAGCCCAAGAGTTTGAGATTGCCGTGAGCTGTGAAGCCAGAGCACGCTACCCAGGGCGACATAGTGAGACTCTGTCTCAAAAAAAAATAAAATACGGCTCGGCGCCTGTGGCTCAAGCGGCTAAGGCGCCAGCTACGTACACCTAAGGTGGCGGGTTCGAACCCCAAGCCCGGACCCACCAAACAACAATGACGGCTGCAACCAAAAAAAATATAGCCGGGCGTTGTGGAGGGCGCCTGTGGTCCCAGCTACTTGGGAGGCTGAGGCAGGAGACTCGCTTGAGCCCAGGAGTGGAGGTTACTGTGAGCGTGATGCCATGGCACTCTACCCAGGGGGATAGCTTGAAGCTCCGTCTCAAAAAAAAAATAAAATAAAATAAAATAAAATAAAATTCTACTGTGGTTTATAGCCTACATTCATAGGAATAATAAATTTCATTTCATGGTTAATAAAAATAAAGATGTCATTTTATTCTAGTTAAAGGACTCCTTAAATTCTATCCACTTGCTGTCCAATAGTGAACTTCAGGTTAAAAATCCTCTCTAGTTCAAAGCCCTGCTCGTGTGTGATCAACTTAAAAATTATAACACTGATTTCTCCTTTGACCTAGCTCTCATCTAAACATAACATTATCTCTTCCCTGTTTTCATGCAGATACATGCAAAGAACCTTATTTATGTTTCTATGCTTTGCCAGGCCAGCACCCACTACAATTGTGCCAGGCAATAAAAGCTGAAGGTGAAGGAAAATGGATGGAAACAACCAACAGTCCCTCACTCCCAGACCTCCAAGAATAAGTGAAAAGATGCCAAGTACCGCATGAATGTATACGGTAGGGGGGTTGCCCCCAGACCCAAGTCCAGCTTGCCAAGCTTCTCTGAAGCACGGCATCTTCACCAGCGGCACTCAGAAAACATTTCATCACCTCTCACCTCCCATGCTCAGTTCCCCACCTGCCGAGTCGCTGGCCTCTAGCCTCAACCCGAAGAGCCCCGCGGTCCTCCAGTCCCTTCCCATCCCATCCCCCACGCGTCCCTTCCTCTAGTTAGCCCCAGGCCGCCCCTAGCTCCTGCGCAACGCCACGTCTCTCCCCTGGGCCTAACCGTGTGTCCTCCCACCTCCGCCTCTCTCGACACTGATGGGAAGGGCTCAAGGCCTGGAGTCAGTTGGACCGGGCGACCCGGCCGTCAGGCGCAGGCTGCGGCGCTAGGCCAGAGCGGTCGGCCGCTAGGCAGGGAGCCACGCACACCGCGCGGGTTAACCCGGGACGCGCACTCACCAAGGGTCTCATGTGGAGAACCACACGAAGAACTCCGCAGGACTGCCACTCGGCCTCGAAACCGTCGCCCTCGCCTCGAACCGCCGCCACCAGCGTCTTCTCCGTCGCCACTCGCTAGTTAGCTTCCCTGCGTCCTGCAGCGGCGCTGCCGCCACGCCAGCGCGCGTGCGCGGCGCCGCGGGCGCCTCTGGGACGGGTAGTTCGAGCTGGGCGGCCGACCTCTTCCGCTAGGGAGCAGCTGCCGGCTGGAGCGCTCCACGGTGTCGAAACTGCCGCGGGAACAAGGGCCCATACGTACGGCAATGCTGCTGACTGTGAAAAGCCCGCCTGAGCCAGTATATGTAAAGAGAAATTTAGAGCGCTTAGCATTCCTTATGAAAATTGTCACTTGCTCGGGGCACATTATTTGAATGACACACACACACACACACCCCCCCTCACAAACCTCCTTTCCCTTTATGTTTGATTGATTAAAATTGATTTGGGTGTATTTGGATTTTCAGTATTAAACCTGGTTTCCCACCTCTTATTTTACCATTATAAATTCATATTTAACTTATTGTAAACTTGACCAGTTATTTTAAGTCAGTCAGTGGACAATTCAGTTTGTTTTTTGTTTGTTTTGTTTTGTTTTGTTTTTGCAGTTTTTGGCTGGGGCTGGGTTTGAACCTGCCACCTCCGGCATATGGGGCCGGTTCCCTACTCCTTTGAGGCACAGGTGCCGCCCCAACAATTCAGTTTGTTGTTTGTTTGTTTGTTTGTTTGTTTGTTTTTAACAAAATAACTCATATATTCAGAAGTCAAGTTTGCTGAATTTAACAATTATAGCAACTTAAATTTAGAAGATACCTTAAAGGTCATTTAGAAGATAACTTCAAGTGCAACTCCCGGGGCGGCGCCTGTGGCTCACTGAGTAGGGCGCTGGCCCCATACACCAAAGGTGGCGGGTTCAAACCCGGCCCCGGCCAAACTGCAACCAAAAAATAGCCAGCCAGCCGTTGTGGCCGGCGCCTGTAGTCCCAGCTACTCGGGAGGCTGAGG
>NW_003852409.1:28099848-28103139 GCF_000181295.1 Otolemur garnettii | reverse complement strand
GCTTTTTTTTGGTTTCAGCTCTCATTGTTTGGCAGGCCTGGGCTGGATTCGAACCTGCCAGTTCAGATGCATGTGGCTGGCGCCTTAACCTCTTGAGCCACAGGCGCGGAGCCTGTTTTTTATTTTTTAATGAATAAGATGAATAAACAGTGACCCCTGTCCAAAGCTCTTTTCTTTCCAGTATGACACTCACTTCATTTAGCCTTCCCTGACGGAGAAGGAAATGAATTTACTTGCCCATAGTCAAAAAATGGACACTGGATCTTGATTATAGCTCAATTTTTCAGACTCCCAAATCCATACTCTCCATTAAAATACCCTGCCTCAGAATTGCAGAGCAGAGATGAAAATCAGAATGTTGGCTGGGTATGGTGGCTGACGTCTGTAATCCCAGCAGTCTAGGAGGCTGAGGCAGGTAGATAACCCTGAGTTCTCAGGTTCAAGACCAGCCTAAGCAAGAGTGAGACCCCATCTCTAAAATAGGCAGGCATCGTGGCAGGTGCCTGTAGTCCCAGCTACTTGGGAGGCTGACGCAAGAGAATCACTTGAGCCCAAGAGTTGGAGGTTGCTGCAAGCTTTGACACCTCGGCACTGTACCAAGGGTGACAAAGTGGGACTCTGTCTCAAAAGGAAAAAGAAAAGAAAAGAAAATCAGAATTGTTTTTCATGTTCTCTTTCCTCCTTTGTGCGCATAGCCAGTCTTAGAGGTAACACAAGAAATGAGTTACTAAAGCCAAGTGATTTGAGGGGCCTCTGGCAAGTGTTTCTGGACAAAAGCACTTTATTGCAAAGTCTGACAAAAGCCTCCAAACTTTTATTTTTTTTTTTTTTGCAGTTTTTGGCAGGGACTAGGTTTGAACTTGCCACCTCCAGCATATAGGACCGGTGCCCTACCCTTTTAAGCCATAGGCACTGCCCAAACTTTTATCAGTAATTATACTGAATCACAGATGTTAACTCAAGTTGTGAAAATTTGCTCAAAATCAAAAAATAACACTCCCTGAGGGCAGAGAATCCCATTATTCACCACTGCCATACTGCCTTACACTGTAATAAATGTTGTTCTGTTTTGTTTCTTTTTTTAGATATTGGGGTCTCTCTATGTAGCCCAGGCTAGAGTGCAATGGCTAGTTACAGAAACGATTATAGCACAACAGCCTCCAACACCTAAATACGAGGTCATCCTCCCATCTCAGCTTCTGGAGTAGGTGGGACTATCAGGTTGCAACACCAGGACCAGTTTTGTTTTCTTTTAATTTTTTTTTTTTTTTAATGAAACAGAGTCTCACTCTGTTCTCAGACTAGAGTGGCACGGTGTCATGATAGCACACAGCAAACTCAAATTCTTGAGTTCAAGAGATCCTCTTGCCTCAGCCTCCCAAGTAGCTGGGGCTATAGGCATACACTGCCATACTCAATTACTTTTTCTATTTTTTGTAGATATGAGGTCTCACTCTTGCTTAGGCTGGTCTGGAACTCCTGAGCTCAAGTAATTTTCCTGCCTCAGCCTCACAAGAGTGCTAGGATTACTGGTGTAAGCCACCATACCCAGCTTTATTTGTTTTTTTCATGAATGATTAGAGCTCAGAGTCTTGGTGATCATCCAGTCCAGATTCTTTTTTGATTTATTTTATTATTGTTTAGAAAGATATTACAGCCTAAAATGACAATGATATTAAAGAAATCCTCTGCATTTTTTGGGCAGCACCTGTGGCTCAGTGAGTAGGGCGCGGGCCCCATATACCGAGGGTGGCGGGTTTGAACCCGGCCCCAGCCAAACTGCAACAAAAAATAGCCAGATTGTCTTAACACAGTAACTAAGAAAATGCCATGAAGGCTATGTTAACCAGTTTGGTGAAAATATTTCAAATTGTATATAAAACCAGTACACTGTACCCCATGATTGCATTAATATACACAGCTATGATTTAATTAAAAAAAAAAAATATATAGCCAGGTGTTGTGGTGGGCGCCTGTAGTTCCAGGTACTTGGGAGGCTGAGGTGAAAGAATCGCCTAAGCCCAAGAGCTGGAAACTGTGAGCTGTGGCACACTGGCACTCTACTGAGAGCAACAAAGTGAGACTCTGTCTCTAAAAAAAGAAAAAAAAGAAATTCTCTGTAAATAAATAAACAAATAAACTTCTCAAAAAAAAAAAAAGAAATTCTCTGCATTTTTCGATATGCAAATATATTTCCTCCAACAGGGGCCCTAGTGTGATGTCAAGAGTACACAAACTTCTTTTTGTGTTAACTTCCTTTCCTTTGTTGTTGTATTCTTGAAGAGCCTGGGCCATGAAGAGTTTGCTTAAGTTTTGGGCAGTGAACTCCTTCAAGTTCTGGCAGCAAGTGCTAATCAGCCAACCCTTTGGCATCTCTGGATTACATTAGAAGAAGAGTTGGGCCACACATTAAATACACAAACACTAACAAAAGCTGATGAACAAAAAAAAAAAGTCCATGCATAATTTTCATGATATCCAGTACCCCAGATGAGCACAAAAAGTCCTCACATAATAATCCTCAGTATGAGGCCAAGTACTATGGCTCATGCCTATAATCCTAGCACTCTGGGAGGCTGAGGCAGGTGGATAGCCTGAGCTTAGTTCTAGACCAGCTTGAACAAGGACAAGACCCTGTCTCTAAAAACATAGCCAGGAATTGTGGCTGCAGTCCTCACTACTTGGGAGGCTGAAGCAAGGGGATTACTGGAACCCAAGAGTTTGAGGTTGCTGTGAACTATGATGCCATGGCACTCTACCAAGGGCAAAAAAGTGAGACTGTCTCAATAAAAAAAGAATAATTATCCAAAGTATGCAGGAGCCCATTCAGTCTTTTAAACATCAAGCAGGGCTCTGCACCTGTAGCTCAGCGAGGAGGGCTCCAGCCACATACACCAAAGCTGGTGGGTTTGAGCCAGGCCCAGGCCTGCTAAACAGTGACAACTGGAACAAAAAAATAGCCGTGCATTGTGGCAGGCACCTGTAGTCCCAGCTACTTGGGAGGCTGAGGCAAGAGAACC
Source organism: Otolemur garnettii (assembly GCF_000181295.1). Classification (NCBI taxonomy): domain Eukaryota; kingdom Metazoa; phylum Chordata; class Mammalia; order Primates; family Galagidae; genus Otolemur; species Otolemur garnettii. Next base: position 28,100,119 of record NW_003852409.1, on the reverse strand, counting down.
ACTTAAGCCTAAGAGTTGGAGGTTGCAGTGAGCTGTGACGCCATGGCACTGTATGGAGGGTAACAAAGTCAGACTCTATCTCAATAAATAAATAAGTAAATAAATAAATAAATAAATCATCCAGCAGGTCTTAAGTCTTCAATGGCTAATATAGAAAATGTTTGGGCTCGGTGCCTGTGGCTCAAGCGGCTAAGGCGCCAGCCACATACACCTAAGGTGGCGGGTTCAAATCCAGCCTGGGCCCGCCAAACAACAATGATGGCTGCAACCA
>NW_003852409.1:28098875-28099824 GCF_000181295.1 Otolemur garnettii | reverse complement strand
CTTGGGAGGCTGAGACAGAAGACTCGCTTGAGCCCAGGAGTTGGAGGTTGCTGTGAGCAGTGAAGCCATGGCACTCTACCCAGGGGGACAGCTTGGGACTCTGTCTCAAAAAAAAAAAAAAGAAAAAAGAAAATGTTTGTATTGGGAGGCTGAGGAGGGTGGATTGCCCTGAGCCCACAGGTTCAAGACCAGCCTGAGCAAGAGTAAGACCCCCATCTCTAAAGAATATAGACAGGGCATTGTGGTGGGCACCTGTAGTCCCAGCTACTTGAGAGGATGAGGCAAGAGAATCACTTGAGCCCAAGAGTTGGAGGTTGCTGTGAGCCACAACATCACGGCACTCTGCCAAGGGCTACAAAGACTCTGTCTCAAAAGAAAAGAAAAGAAAAGAAAAGGTACATATATCTTAAGTAATAAGACATCTTTGGGTTTTCTGGGATACTATTTATAATAAAACAAAAGTGGGCAACACAAAACTAGAGGGATATTTGATACTGTATTTGAGAAACTAATGCATCAATATCTGGTTGGACGGAAATAGTTACAAGTTTCAGTGGGTTCTCAAGGTACAGATATTTTGTTTCTAATTTTACATTTTACTCTTTATTTTTATTTATGTATTTATTTTTGTAGAGACAGAGTCTCACTTTATTGCCCTCCATAGAGTCACACAGCTCACACCAACCTCCAACTCCTGGGCTTAGGCAATTCTCTTGTCTCAGCCTCTGGAGTAGCTGGGACTACAGTCACACCATGTCGCCCTTGGTAGTGTCAGAGTGTTGTGGCGTCACAGCTCACAGCAACCTCCAACTCCTGGGGTTTAGGCAATTCTCTTGCCTCAGCCTCCCAAATAGCTGGGACGACAGGTGCCCACCACAACACCCGGCTATTTTTTTTGTTGCAGTTTGGCCAGGGCTGGGTTTGAACCCACCACCTCCAGTATATGGAG
>NW_003852409.1:28095803-28098173 GCF_000181295.1 Otolemur garnettii | reverse complement strand
TGAAGCAAGCAAGTGATATTTGTCTCTGAGACTATAGGACCTATTAAAGTCCACTAAAGAAACGTAATCAAATTTTTCTTTAAGTTGAACGTCAGATTGTAGCTCTATATATTCCAGTTGAAAATTAGAAAATAAACATTTTTTAAAAAGAAAAGAAAATTGGAAGGTAACATATTTATGTCAACTGAAAATGGAATCACAGGGTGGCACCCATAGCCCAGTGGGTAGGGCAACAGCCATATACACTGAGGCTGGTTGAACCCGGCCCCCGCCAGCTAAAATGAACAATGACAACTGCAACAACAAAAAAAGTAGCCACACACTATGGCAGGTGACTGTAGTCCAAGCTACTTGGGAGGCTGAGGCAAGAGAATCACTTAAGAGTAAGAGTTTGAGGTTGCTATGAGCTGTGATGCCACAGCACTCTACCAAGGGCAACATGGTGAGACTCTGTCTCAAAACAAAAAAGAAAAGAAAGAAGAAAATGGAATCACAAATGCCCCAAAATATTATTTTTCTGGAAATCTTGAAATGTTTCCAAATTGTTGTATCAAATTAAAAACTAAGGCTACATATTTTTACTACTCACAGGACTATGTTTAGCTCACCTGTTGAAATACATAAAATTGTTCACATTAATTTGAGGTTCCCATAATTTCAGTTTCATTTGGAATGCTATTATGGTTTAAAACATTGTGTTGATAAGTTGGTTTTCACTTCAAAGATGCATGTTTAACTCATAAAAATGAGCAGTTGAATTCACAAAAAATGCTAAGTACGGTATTTAAGCCAATTTTCATTATCAAGTTCTGGCACAAATGTGGTTTTTGGTACCATAAACAACTAGATAACATCACAAATCATGAAAACTTTTCATCATTTTCCCACAACTTAACCATCTTACTTCCAAACAATAAATGATGTCACCATAGTCAGCATCAGCACTTTTCTTTTTTTGAGACAGAGCCTCAAGCTGTCCCCCTGGGTAGAGTGCTGTGACATCACAGCTCACAGTAACCTCCAGCGATTCTCTTGTCTCAGCCTCCAGAGTAGCTGGGACTACAGGTACCCACCACAACAGGCAGCTCCTGGGCTCAAGCGATTCTTCTGCCTCCATCTCCCAAGTATCTGGGACTACAGGTGCCCGCCACAGTGCCCAGCTATTTTTTGGTTGCAGCTGTCATTGTTGTTTGGCAGGCCAGGGCTGGATTCAAACTTGCCAGCTCAGGTGTATGTAGCTGGCACCTTAGCCACTTGAGCCACAAGCACTGAGCCAGCATCAGTACTTTTAAGGAGTTCTGGAATTCAAAATGATTCAATTCCTTGGCCCTTATGAAATTTATAATCTTTAGGTTGGGCACGATGGCTCACACCTGTAATCTTAGCACTCTGAGAGGCCAAGGTGGGTGAATTGCCTGAGCTCATAGGTTCAAGACCAGCCTCACAAGAGCAAGAGCCTACTTGTAAAAATAGCCAGATGTTGTGGCAGGCACCCCTAGTCCCAGCTACTCACGAGGCTGAGAAAAGAGAATCACTTGAGCCCAAGAGTTTGAGGTTGCTGTGAGCTATTATTCCATGGCACTCTACCAAGGACAACTAAGTGAGACTGTCTCTAAAAAAAAATGGGCAGCACCCATAGCTCAGTGGGTAGGGTGCTGGCCACATACACCCAGGCCCAGGCTAGCTAAAACAAAAATGACAATGACAACTGCAACAAAAAAAATAACCAGGCATTGTGGCAGTCGCCTATAGTGCCAGCTACTTTGGAGACTTAGGCAAGAGAATTGCTTAAGCCCAAGAATTTGAAGTTGCTGTGAGCTGTGACACCACACCACTCTACCCAGGGCAACAGCTTGAGACTCTGTCTCAAAAAAAAAATTTATAGTCATTTCTTTTTTTTGAGACACAGTTTGACTTTGTCATGGCGTAATAGCTCATAGCAATATTTAAATTCTTTGGCTCAAGCGATTGATCCTCTTGCCTCAGCCTAACAAATAGCTGAGACTACAGGTGTCTGCCACAATGCCCAGCTATTTATTTATTTATTTTTTTTTTTATTATTATTTTTTTTTTTTGAGACAGAGCCTCAAGCTGTTGCCCTCCCTGGGTAGAGTGTCATTGGGTAGAGTTGACATTGATTGAGATGGGGAGGCTGGGGTTTTGTTTGTTTGTTTGTTTGTTTCTGAGCCACAATCTCAAGCTGTCCCCCTGGGTAGGGTGCTGTTGCATCACAGCTCACAGCAATCTCCAACTCCTAGGCTCAAGCGTCAGCCACATACACCTAAGGTGGTGGGTTCAAATCCAGCCCAGGCCGCCAAACAATGATGGCCACAACCAAAAAAAAAATAGCCAGGCGTTGTGGCAGGCGCC
>NW_003852409.1:28093900-28095063 GCF_000181295.1 Otolemur garnettii | reverse complement strand
AAAAAAAAAAAAAAAAAAATTACATAGACCTACAAACAAACATACATGCTCAAATGTAGGATAAAAAATGATGAAAATTGAATCATATGTGCAGTACAGGTAAACATAGTCTTCTAGGTTAGGCCAGGTACCTCATGCCTATAATCCCATCACTTTGGGAAACTGAAGCATGAGAATCGCTTGAGGCCAGATATTGAAGACCAGCCTAGGCAACACAAGGGAAACCCTGTCTCTACAAAAAAAAAAAAAAAAAAAAGGAAAAATAAGCCAGGAGTGGTGATGTGTGCTTGTAGTCCCAACTACTCAGGAGGCTGAGGCAGGAGCATTGTTTGAGCCCAAGAGTTTGAGGTTGCAGTGAGTGATGATGACACTATTGCACTCTAGCTCAGGCAATGGAGCGAGGCTCAGTCTAAAAAAAAAAAAAATGAAGACAATGTATGTAGTACATTGTACTTTCAGAAGTACACAAAGTAAATTACATGATTTATATCCATTATCTGGCCCAGACATTAGGGTGACTCTTTTGTTTTACTCTTGAGCTGTTTGATGAAGGTTGAATAAGTTAATTATTTCCAGTCCCTTAATAAAAAAGTCTCTGTGGCTCGGGAGCTGTGGCTCAAGCGGCTATGGTGCCAGCCACATACACCTGAGCTGGTGGGTTCGAATCCACCCTGGGCCCACCAAACAATGATGGCTGCAACCAAAAAATAGGCGGGTGTTGTGGAGGGCGCCTATAGTCCTAGCTATTTGGGAGGCAGAGGCAGAAGAATTGCTTGAGTCCAGGAGTTAGAGATTGCTATGAGCTGTGATGCCATAGCACTCTACTCAGGGTGACAGCTTGAGGCTCCGTACCAGAAAAAAAACAATTCTCTGTGACCAATATAAGAGAATAACTAGGCCCCACATCTGTAGCTCAAGTGGCTAAGGCGCCAACCACATACACTAGAGCTGGCAGGTTCGAATCTGGCCCAGGCCTGACAAACAATACCACTACAACCAAAAATAGCTGGGTGTTGTGGCGAGCACCTGTAGTCCCAGCTACTCGGGAAGCTGAGGCAAGAGAATCACTTAAGCCCAGGAGTTGGAGGTTGCTGTGATCTATGACTCCACAGCATTCTACCAAGGGCAGTAGCTTGAGGTTCTGTCTCAAAAAAGGGGGGGGG